>NC_133316.1:17295353-17465709 GCF_012295235.1 Primulina huaijiensis
GAGGTGAAAGGTTGGGAGACAACTTTTTGTATAACCAAGGCTTGGCATGCAACTTTTTTACTTTAACTTTTCCCACAACCAAAAAAATGTCTCTCCTTCTCTCCTAGCATGAATAGTGGCCGAAAATACTATTCATTCTCTCCAATTTTTGTTCTTCAATGGTTGGAGAAAACACTCACTTCTCAAAGAAAAATCCTCATATTTTTCTAGTGCAAAATATGAGGGGATCTACCTAGTTGTGGTGGGCTTAATAGTTGAGCAAGGAGTGCTCAAAGGAAGCTTGAAAATAGTTTCTACCATTGAAGAGCTAAGGTGTTTACACCTTAGTTGGAGCCATACATCAATCCTTTGAGATTGATAGGTATATTTTTCTAAACACACTATGTATGACATTTTGTTGTTTTTGTATTTGCTACACATTAAATCAAGGTGGCCGAAAATTTCTTATGAAAAACAAAATTTTTGTGCTTTCGTTGCGTTTCCGGTCACCGTAACCGATCCCCTTTCACAGATATCACTTCATTAGAGATCATGTTATGAAGAAAGACATAAGGCTGGAGCATGTCTCAACATATCAATAAATTACTAATATATTCACCAAACATTTGTCAGACACTAAGTTTTCTTACTTTAGATATATACTCTGTCTTGTTGATTTAAGTTAATTCTTTATGCATTAACTCATGGGAATGTCAGATTGAGCTGATAAGACAATAGTTGGACACATTAAGCTCAAGCCAATGGCCAGCTCAAGCTTATGATCAGTCTGATCTTATCTTGTAGCTCTAACTGGTGACACCTGATATGATAAAAACAATAAGTTAAGAGATGTATAATCATTTTTAAATTTTATTTAAACCTTTAAAATTCTAAGTTACTCTACGCTGAAGATTTTTTGAATTTTCAAATTCTCTCTACGAACATGCTGACTCGTGGCTTGACATGTTTGTCCTTACGAGACCGTATATATTCTCAAAATCTTCCATGATTTTATCTTAAAGAGCTAAATATTATTTTGTTTACTCACTTATCTGCAATTTCGCATAAATTTTCTCTTGCACTCACCAATTTATTCAATCATCAATATTTATTCATTCACCAACAACGTCGTTCACATTGACTTTGATGTTGTTTATGTCTTGCATGATGAAGAAATGGTCTCCATGTTCATAAGCCTAAAGGTTTTTGGTCTGAAAACCTTTTTGGGTTGTGCTAGTTACATCTACAAGAATGCGCTCACCTAGTTCTTTGCCTCCACATCAATTGAACATCAATCTATTTTCTGCACTATTGGAAGACATAATACATCCTTTGATAGAAGTTCTTCACTGAAACCTTCAATTTTCCATGTGAGGTATTACAAATTTTTGTCTCGAATGAATGCTGACGAGATGAAGACCAAATTCTCTCTTTCTGGAGCGCCATCAATTCGTCTAGAAAGAAGAAAGAGATGAAAGTGGAGTGGAGTACAAACTCATCAATGATATCATGGAAAAATATTTAACTGCAAAAGCTAAATCCTTTGACGTTTTTATTGTGAAACAATTTGAAGTGATTGTGGAAATCTTCAAAGGTATCTGTTGAAACATTTCATATTCACAATCTTTATTTTGATGTTGACAAACCTGTTATTTTGTTTCTAACAAAATTTATCTAAGTGCGCAGAAAGCTACCGAGCCAAAACTGAAGCTATCGAGACGCAAACTTAAAGCGTCAATTGATTTCTCAAAACTGAACTAGTTCAACTGATTGACCAGCTGATAGGTAGTTCAGCAGAAGACCTTCAGAAGTCCTGCAGCTAATGAAGAGATCAAATGATGAAGAGCCCAGCTGAAGCAGTTAAATCAGTTCAGCTGATGAGCCAACTGATTTCACCAAACCAGTACAATACCAGTTCAACTAACCAGTTCAGGACATCAGTTAGGAACCAAACAGTTTGCAGAACACGACCAACTTATCTCAATGAAATCCATCTATGCGCATTTAAGAAAAGCAATTGTCCAGTCAAATGACAATAATGGACGTTGCAACAGAGCTTAAAGTCAAGACGTTCCAGAATGACTGTCAGAAAGGACAAGACATAAATATCGAGGAACAGATTCAAACTGCAACGGACAAATTCGACGAGTTTTGATGAACGGCCTCGAAGCTTCTATAAATACAAGAACAAGACCATCAACAAAGTTGGGTAGAAAGAAAATATATACAAGTGTGTGAAGAAGAAGGGCACGATCAACTCATATCAGCTTTCAAGAAGCAATCAGCCCAGATTTGAGGGAATACTTCAAAGTGTTATCAGCTTAGATTATAAACACTCTGCCCTCAGTGTGTGAGAACACTTTCATATCAGTTCTCACACACTAACACACACAATCACTCACATATACAAAAAGAAGAGCTTATTGAATAGCTGAGTGAGTCTTGCACAAAAATGTTAAATTTGTGTATGTAGTCTTTAACACATAGACGTTAAACAAGTGTTGGCTGGAAGGTGTTGCCTTCAATCTAGACTAGGAGTTCAGTTAGGCATTAGGGTAAGTCCTAAGCTGAGTGGGTTTGTACAAGGTATTCTATAAATCAAAGTCTTCTAGTGGATCCTACTCGAGGTGGTAGAAGTGGTGACGTAGCAGCAGTTGAAGTCATCGAACATCCATAAACATATCGTGTGTATTTAACTGATTAACTATCGTTTTCAAATTGATTTAATCAGTTCGAGCTGTTATCAGTTCAGTTCTCATCATAACTGAATTGATATATGCAAGAACCGATTCCCCTTATTTCAGTTATTCAGTTTACACTAGTTAAAAGGTTTTCAAATTAGTCAGCTTTCTTAACGAAGCATTATTTCTAGTGTCTTCCGCTTGGTTTAAAACCAAACTCGATTTAATTCATCGGTATTTACATTCTTAGAACACGAACTATTGAAGCTCATTGAGAATATTGTGTTTGAAGCACCCTCACATGTGTCAAAACCGATCCATCAGTATCCAAATCAACTGGTTCACTGTTCTTTACAACATTATCCTTGTAATGATTTTTACCCCATACAAGCAACCTCAAGGCTTTGTTGTGCATGTCTATCGAGTCTTTGAAAGGTCTAATGTTAAATTAATCCAATCTTCAGTGCTGCATGTCCACAAAGTGCTCAATGAAAAGTAAATCGTAATTTACACGTCCAAGAATGTGGTTTATGTTGAGGATTTCTTGGTAGTGAAGAAAGAAATCGGACAAGATGAAGTAGGAATTCAAAAGAAGAAGAAGAAGTCCCAGAGCAATGAATCAATTAAGAGAAAATTAATGGTTGATCTGTCTGAGTCATAAGGAACTGACACGGAACAAGAGAAATTGCCTCTGACTCAAGTGTTCACCCCTCCCATGCTTGAGAATAAGACATCAACAAATAAGATCAAACTGATCAAGCATCTCAATGAACCTATCAGACCAGATCTCATTCTTGTTGTCCATTTAAACAAAGTTATGCATGGAGTGGATACCTTTGAAGGAAATATTATTTCTAATGTTTCAGGCTGCCTTAGATTGATCCAAAAGCAAAAGGTAGAGCAATTCTTGACAATGCAAGAAGTGGAGTGGATGGTTAAGGAGATAAGGAGAAGTTGAAGAAATTTGATAAATGGATTGATCATCGAACCATTATTTACTTTGAGTAAATCTAAACATGGAAGAAATTACATAGTCCGTCTAAGCTTGAGAATCAAACTATTGACTGGATTGAAACAAAATTTATCTCTAAAGCTTTGGAACGAAGAAATTTTCTAGCCACGATGATGCGTGATAGCAAATTTAGGATCGCTCTGGATAAGAAAAGGAAAATTTTTATTCTCACAATCCAACTACCAGATATGATGCAACAATTATTAGCCAATTGGATATGAATGTTTTTGGGCTATCAATGAACGTGAAGTCATGAGACAAGATTTACAATTGCCTATCACTCTGAAAATATTTATCACCACGGAAACAGACCAAATTGATCTGAAAGATCAAGCTGTTCATTCAGATCAACCGGAGAAACCAGGTCAAATGAACCCATCTTATCCAATCTCACTAGAACCTCCACTAGATATTTCTAAACCAATTTCGCAAGAATCATTTCTTGATGATCGATTGAGAATTTATGGATGTCTGCTCCTCCAGTTCATGATCTAACACCTCATTTGGAAAATCTTCCAAAAGTTTCTCTCACCTCCGCTGATGAGATGTTGAAATCTATAAAGGATGATATCCTTATAACTTTGTTTTGATCTGATGAACCATTGATTGAGGAGATTGTTGATCTGTGCACACCTTCTTCCCCTCCACATCAAGATATGCATATATCGGATTTTGTATTTCAGTTTGAAGATGCTCAGGAAGATATCACTACCGTATATGAACTTGTTTTGACTTAAGCTCACTTGGACTAAACTCTGTCAACACAAATGTGAATACTCTAAGTGATGAAATCAAAGGAATTCAAGTTGATCAATTAACTTCTACCTTAGATCTGGAACTATTCAAAACAAGAGTCAATTCTCAGATTGCTAGAGTACTTAAAGTTTGCGATCTACATTTTGGACAGATTTCAGATCTGAAGATTACACATATGAGATCTTTAGCTGACCTGACTTGCAGAATCGATCAAGCTCAATCCGCCATATTTACTCAGATCAAAACTATTGGCAAACAACTATCTGAAATCGTTGATTTTTTTTCCCCAAAAAAGATAAGGGTGTTGTAAAAAAGGGAAATGCCTAAGTCATATGCACCTCCTCTTCCTCAGCACAAGAAGCCTAGTAGAGGCTCCAATTCAGTGGTCATGGCAGTTCTTGGCATGGTATTTTTAAGCCTAGTCATTCCTCTCACCAATCGTCCAGACAATGGGTTGTTTTGTTTTATTGCATATTTTGATATTTAAAAAGTCTATTTTTAGAATATGAATTGAAACTTATTTGAAGGAAGGACTTTTTAAGATCAATTTTGACTTAAGTTTTAGTAAGAACAAATTGAATTGATCTGATAAAAAAATTAATATATCGAAGTGTACTGAATCAGTTTGAACCGATGAGCCTAAGGAACATATTGGTATTGATCTGATTTTCTCTATCAGCTTAGACCAATTGAGTTGCAGAGTGATTGATGTGATTGAATATCCTCTAAGTACTATAGCCAGTCATCTAAGAGTTTAATATCGAAATGACATATTTGATTTTGTCTGCAACAAATATAAGGAACCGTTGGCTGCCTTTTCTAGCTAGTGTTCGAGGGTATTAAATGCTTAAGTACTATTTTGGGAAAGTGACAAGGACACTTGACATTCTCTGTAGATTTTTCAGCTATTTAGTACAATTGTGAGTTCCATTCAAATTTATTGACATTCGAATCATAATATAGAAATAGAGAAATGAATCAGATTGTGAAATACAAGGAATGAATCAACTGAAAATTTGATTCCTTACATTTTCTAAAACTTTATCACCATTTTAAAAGAACTATCATATTGAGTTGATTTGCACACGCTAAAAGTCTATCAGATCGATTAAAGATCAACTCATACTACCTTTTCATTCTCGCTTAATCTTTGCATACTTGAGGTAATTTGTATAGTGAAAAGTTTGCAATTGTCAGAAGTAAGAACATATAGGGGTGGTTCAGTACGGCATACCGAGTTTTCCAAACAATACCGTATACCGTACCAAAATTTTGGTATAATGAATAAATTTATACCGTATACCGAAATTTCAGCATGGCATCGATGAATTACCATTGATACAAAAATTATCTGTACAAAAAAAAAAACTTTTCCATCCTCTTGCAACGCAAACTGATCACCAAGTACAAATTGAAAGACCAATTTGGATGTACACTCTCGACAAGAGCATATTTCACCATTATATATTTAGGCTAGGTTATCATCCTAGGAATACATATAGGCAAGAATCTTTCAAGTTCTGGAAGCCATAAAGCATTTCTTATGTTATGGTATAGAATGAAGCCATAAAACCACAACATATAACAAGTAAATACATATAGGTAAGAATCTAACCAAAATTTGGCTCTTTAACGAGCACACTCTCCTACTCAAAGATCACTGCGGCGACGACATTGGTTGTTCATTATGAACAACCAGATGGTGGCGGACTCTAGGAGAACAACGTGACGATTCAAAATGGTGCAAGACAAACATATGCTGCTGCGTTCTTGGCTTCTTCCCAGAGAACTCTATGCAAAAGCTTCCTCGGTTTGGAGGAGAATCAAGTTAGGGTTAGGGCAATCTGCAAATATGCTAAGGAAGACTTAAGATAAACGAGAAATCCTTGTTTTTTTAGGCCAAACCCAAAATTGTTGGATTAAAGTTTGAAGCCCAACACAACAAAATAGAAATTGAAATCTTAAAATACCTAAATTTATCAGTAAAATTTTCGGTATTTCGGTATATACCGAAATACCGAAAACATTTAAAATACATACCATATACATAACAAGCAAATACATTTCGTTAATTTCGGTTTGTTCGGCATGTGTCGGTACAGTATGTGCGGTATACCGAAATTTTTGATATTTTCCCAACCCTAAGAACATATTGAAGTAGTTGTGTTTCTTCTGTGAGATTTAATTCATTAGGGTTTGTGAACCGAGCTGAACTGGATTTGTATTATAATTTTACCAATCAAATATTTTTGTGAAATTGTTCTGGAAACAAAAAAAAATAGATGTAAAAGTTTTGTCTTCGAACTTTCATAAACAAACTCTTGAACTTTTTTACTTTCTGTCATTTATTATATTAGTTTTAGATATTGTATATAATAAGTTAATAAGTGTATCAATTTCTTTCCCACGCTTTAAAACTCTTTTTAGTTGCTCGAAACACATAGTTTGATCGGAAAATTAACTCGAGATGCTATCATATCTTGATGTTCAAAATCTAGTAAAAATGTTTAAAGTGTTAATCACCCTCCCCTCATGAGATAGTTTCAAACTCCTGCCTTCCTTGAGGTTTGAGTTGCAAGAGTAGCTCTCTTTTCAATTACTTTTGTCTTTGATGGAGTTGCAGTGCTTTCACTTCCTTAGAAGAGAGAGACAGAGAAGCGAGCATAAAGACTGCAACACCTCAGGAAGACGAAGTGCGTACACAACACTCGACTTGTCTTCGCCATGGTAAACTTTTTAGTCGTGTTGGGAACTTGGGAACTATTTCATTCTAGGTGGATGGAGAGTGATCAGTGGGTAAAACAAAAATGGAATAAAAGTGGTTTCCGTACGACGTTTGAAGATGAAAAGGAAAGTGGGTTAGTTAATATATAATTACATTATTGTGTAGGTGTAAGATTATATAGCTAAGTGGGAACGTGCAAGAAGTACAAATCTTGGGTGTGAATTGCTCAAACCACTGAAATTGTGCACAAGTGTGACCTATGGATATGAATGCTAGACTGATCAAGACCAACACCTTTCTCTACTTTTATTACAATCATTTTTGCAAAAATTAATCTCGACTTATTTCTTTCATCTTATTTAATGAGAAACTTGTTCGTGTTCATCGGATTAATAAGCTAGATGCTTAGAAGGTGTTTGACTAAGTTTATTTAAAACAACTTACAGACTATCATGTCTTATAAGTTGTTTTCTGAGCTGTATGATATTATTTTAAAAGTAAGTTGTCAAAATGTTTGGATAAGTCAGATGGTGAATCTTAAAGTTGTTAACGTTTTTGATATTATAAGATCTTTTTGTTATGATAATTACCAAAAGACATAAAATTATGAAATTGCAAAACATGGTTATTTCTAACATGTACATGTAATATGTATTTTATATTTTAATTAATATAATAATTGTTATTAATAAAATAATAATATTAGTTTATTAACATATCAACGAAAATATTTATAATATAATACTAATGTCAATAATCACTTATTTATGTTAATTAATTATTATTGTTGTTAAAAAAGAAACACTCGTAATTATATTAATTATAGTAGAATTTAAATTCAAAATAATAAATATAATTTTAATAATTATTATTCGCTATTAATCAATTTATATATTACGTAGATGAAGGTATGCTTAAAATTTGATAAAATATATGAAGATGATTTGGTCTTTAAAACATATTCAAATAAAAAAAGTAGAGGTACCCAACTTTATTTAAAACAACGTATAAGTTGTCAAACAAGTTATTTTAATAACTTATAAGTTGTTTTTTTTTTTAAAAAAAAATTATCAAACAACATTTCAGAACTTATTTATAAAAACACCCTCTTATTTTGTGTCTCTTTGCATGCTTCCCGGATGGGTGGAATAGTTTCTTCAATCTTCTTACACAGAAGAGGAAACAGTGTGAGTAGCAAATGGACACGCAACGGAAACAGTTCTCATTTGTTGTGTATAAATCTTCGTCATAGCTTGTTGTTGTATTCAAGTAAAACCAGGAACTTGCTAGTCATTATTTTTATATTGTATCGAGTAGTTGACTTTTGAAAGTTGGTGAAGGACTTGGAGCTTGGTCTAGAATAGAGATTTAAGTAACAGCATCCTGCTGGTAAAAAAATAGAGTAGATATAAAAATGATTACTTTTTAACTTACATATTTATCAAATAGTTTACGAATTATACAATTATTTATCATATTAGTTATTATTGTTGTTTAACAGATCGAGCTCAATATAGTCTTTCGGTGTTCAGTTCAGTTCAGTCCAGTCTCGAACTATCAAGAACAACGCTATAATCGCTCTTCCGAATTTCCATACAATCAAAAATGTCGAAAAATATCTTATAAAATGAATCAACTTTTGTCACAATCTATTCATCCTCCATACCATTTCCAGAGTACAATTGGTTTAAACAGAAATTTAAATCTTTCTTGTTCGCCTATGTATCACGGGGTTTATGTTATCACATGTGCTTTATCAATGTCAAAGTGCCTTCTCATATATACATACCACAAGACATTACACACTATCAACGAGTTTTTTTTTTATTACAGGGGAGGGAGACAAGACTCGAACTCGAGTCCCCGTCAAATAGGCGGACAGACGCTATCAACTAGTTAGATAGTCTGTGATAATCATAGAATATATGTAAAAAGGTAAATAAGAGTTTAAGGTTCAGTTCAAGTGTATATGGAACTATATAACGGAGATTAGGCATAGAGCTGATATTACACAATACACTTAATCATGGCTTCAAATAATAACAATATAAAAGATCGAAATATAATGTATAAATGGGTAAAATTATCACAAAAAACTCAAATGAAAATGTGTTGCCGCCAGAAACTTTAGATTCATTTCCAAGAATAATCCCGCTTATTCGAGAAGCCCTTACTTCGTGCAAGATATGATGTGAGGATTGGTCATATAAAACATCATCAAAGTTTTTGAAAATGCATTTGATATTAGAGTGCACCAAATAGAATTTGGCATTTAGGAGAAACAAACAAGTGTGGCTTTTCTACAAAAGTTACTCATCGACATTTTAAAACAAAAAAGCACATGCTTAACTCACTTGAGCACGCTTATCTGAAGATATTGAACCTTCGATATGCTGATCAGGTTGGGTGCTTTTCAACTTTTCCGTTTTTTCAACTTCAGCTTGATCAAGAAAAGCCCGTGATTGCATTGCCTTCATCATCTCCCTCATTGTCTTTTCCTCTCCTTCGAGCTGAGTTTTCATTAGTAGCTCCGCGTCCTTGTCAATTGGCTTGAAGTACTCCTCAATGGCTGCCTCCTATGTACAATCAACTATTATTCAACAACTGGAAAATTAACTCTGAATATATTGGGAAAAAAACAAAGAAATAAACAAACGAGCACAAGCTGTGGTATAAAAAAACAAGAAGAAGAAGGACTACACCAAGGATTTTGAGGAGTTAATTATATTGCAACTTTTGTAATAATGACTCAACCTTTGTCTTCTATAGCACTAATCAACAAGAATGCACTTTATTGATTTTCTTCATTCTGAAAACAATATTGTATCAAACCTTATTTGCTTAAAAAACAAAATTATACTTAATAAAACAAAATTTTATATGCTCAAACAAAATTTGGATTAGCACAGTCCACCGGTCAATGTGACCAACTTTTAATATGCAATTATGAACAATTGAGTTAACTCATGTTCAATTATTTTCAGTAACGTTAACACTATATACCATAAAAGGTTTTTGAAAATTTTAATTCATAAACATTTTTAAATAACCAATATAATAAATTATCGAAAAAATTAAAAAGTTCGACCACGCCACCCTTTACCAAATGTGACACTAAAACAGGGGTGTAATTTATCAGCATCTATCAACTGAAAAAAAAAAACCAATAACTTAACTCCTAAAATTAATTACTAAAGTGAAAAAAGTGTATAGCATCACTATGATTCTATGAAAACAAAAAAATACACATTACCCCCTACATCAAAATTAATAATCTTTCACAACCCTAAGTTTTTAAAAACCAGGTATAAAACCCCTTGCAAAAGAGCTAAATGTGCTTCATTTTTTTAGAACACGGTGTTTTAAAAGGCTTTTAAATTTACTTGGAGGTACTATGTTTTTCTGATATCTCATAGGAATGATAAATGCAATTTACCCTAATTACTAATATTATTTCATATTAATTATGGTTTTCATTCCAGACTTTCCCATATTAATTAATTCATCATTTCACTATTGAGAAATGTTTAAATACTGCTCTCACTCGGGAGTCCAATCCAATTCTCCTGATTTAAGTGCATTGATTCTAATTAGGAATTAAAATTAAAACATTTAAATTTAAGACAATAAAATTTATTTTCTTTGTACATTTTTTTTCTAAAAAGACAAAACATATAACTGAAATTAAAACCAAGTTCTTATCTAAGTAAAGCATCAACATTGACCTTACAATCTTCACTTAACATTTCATCACAATAGCATAAATTACAACAGACAATGAATCATATATTTATAATAAATTAAAAAAGTAGATAGTTTGAATACTCAACTAAAACAAATACCACAATTAAAAGAATTACTTAAACAAATTACAATATCTTATAAATTAAAACTCTTTATTTAGATTATTTTTGGAGACAAAATAACGTTTCTAAACAGAGAAATGAAACATAAAAGGGCAGTCCAAAGATATAATGTTGCTAAATTATTTATTATTTTAAAAAAACCATGGTTCTCTAATAAATTATGAATTAAAATTGTAAGTCTCAAATTATTTGAATAAACAAACTAAAACTTTACAACAAAAGAAAGCTATTATGAAGGTACAATGAACTCTAAAGTTTAAACTTAGATAAGCTATGGATAAAATTATGCTTGCCTTTAAAATCAAATGCGTAGGAAGAGAATGCCTAGGCATTCAAATTATATCACTCAAACTTGTGAAACAGATATTATGAATTGACCTGCTGAAGCAAAACAAATCAACAGGTAATGAGGTTATGGCTGTGGACAGAGACCTGAAAGAACTCATCCAGTTCATTATTAATTGGATGTCAACCTATATTGACCAAAGTCAATATTGTGTAATTTGGTTGTGTTGAAAACAGGCATCAAAATTGGGTTGCTGAGCTATACTTTCAACATATTGGTAAGAATGATGTCTTATTCTCCGAATGCAACTGCATTTTGTTTAACCTACACTAAAATGTCTTATATTCCAAATCCAACCACATGAGAATTCTGAAACCAAAACATAACACGAACAGACTACACAGAAGGTCAGCTCCATGTCAAACAAGAGCTAACAACTACCACCATGGTTCGACTCTGTTTCAGTGGCATGAATTGCATAAAGTAAAATTAGGCAATGAAATGAGTTTCAATAAAGTCTGTCCCTTTAGATTCCAATAAAACAGATATAAGGGGACAACCAACTGTACAATATACATGCATCAGGTAAACTCTCTCTTTAAAAGTAAATAAATAAATGAACTGAACACCAGTTTGTCAAGTGTGCATGTTCAATCCGATACACACACGGAGATAGATGACGGAACAATGCCAACACATGCTTGAAATCAGAGACTGTAGACCAATAACGTAGCAATGCAATAGAAGTAGTAGAAATGAAAACTTACTGTTTCCTCTAACTTCTTATTCATTGATTGCATATCTTGTACCATCTGTCGCACCTCTGATAAAATAATCTGTTCAGGTACCTTTTGGAGAGCCACTTTCTTTTCTTCTGCCTTTTCAGGGAGAGAGAAGTTGAAGTAAGAATGGGAAATGAGAAGAAATTGAGGAGTATACATTATCATAGCATTTAATCTGGAAGTATAAATTTTAGATTTTCATCTAGTATTGCCAACTAGTTGCTATGATGCCAAACTGTCAACATGGTTGAACTAAGGCTCTCACGTGTACATTTTATCGTTTGAGAACTAATAGATAGCAGTGAGTTTGAAAGTAAATGAGACACGAATCCTCCTCAAATGGAGTCATAGACAACAGGATACTGGCCTCACCGCTTGAGATGGTACGACACTACGCAGCAATAGAAACTACTATATCAACAAAAATATGAAAATCACCTCCCTTTATTTCTTCAATCAAGATATATTCACCTCCCAGACACTAGCAACTCTATTAATTCGTCACATTTCAACAAAAACATTGAATTTATTTTTATCTCTAGAAAGAATTAAAAGAGAAAGTAAAATTTCAGCAATTTCCCACCATGTCTAATCGAATTTTTAAATCAAAAGAAAAATATCGTACCGTAAAAAACAGCCCAGAACTGAAAAAAAAATGGAAATAGAAAGAAACCTTCTGAAGGCGTTGCTGCAGCTGCAATCTATAAGATCGGATCCTTCGTTCTTCATAGCCCGAAAGAACCCTAACATAGAACATCGCTTTTCTCCCAAATTCCAATAGCTTATCCATTTTGTTCTATCTTCTTCAGAATTAGAACGATTTTACAATAGTAATGAATGAATCGACAGCAATTGGTGATCCAAGAATAGGGTTTCGCAAGTTTTTTAGCTTCTGAATTTTGGTGACCTGGGAGGAGCAAGTCCTACATAGTTAAATGCTCAACCAAATAAAAGAAAATTAAATTTAAATTATATGTATAAATTTTTATATTAACATAATAATAGTTTTAAAAAATCCACAATATAATATTTTATTTTTTAGTTTTTTAAAAAACATATATTATATTTTTACTATGAATAATATATTTTAAAATATCTTTTCAAAAAATACATCTTCTATACAGTTAAAATTAATTAAATACTTGTTTACGATATAATTAACTCGAAAAATTATTATAATATCACAGTTGAGTCTTTGCTACATATAGAATATCAATGAATTGTGAGTATATGTGCATAAATCATATTGAGATTGTTAAACTAATTTAATAAGATGCGAAATAAGGATGAATGAGCAATAACATGTTTACTTTGATTGATTTATTATTGAAATTATGCCATATTTTCATATTGAAATATTGATTAACAATCTTAGTATTATCCGAGTGACTCCAACTTCTTTTGGTGTTTTGTTTGATTAAAGAATCAAACTCAACTTCGTTATTAAAAGCCTTAAGCATCATTTGGTTCGGTTTATAGAATGATGAGTGATTATTTATTGAATGATAATCATATGATAAGAAATAATATATAATAATTAATTTAGTGAAGCAAACCGACACAAAAATATATCATTATTTAATCATCGTCCTATCAATTGAATCAAACAATGTCTAAATCCAATCAGACTATCAATTTCATTTCATTGCATACACTAGCCAGTTTTTGTCACTCTTAATTCACGGAATGACAAGAGAACTAAATAGAATACTCGCACATCATAAGAGTTTGCAAAGTAAGCTGTCAAGAAAGATCAACATAATTTTGAATCTTTTATCCTCTTCAATGGGCAAACACAATCGAATACGAAGTACTTGACAAAAAAACTTATTAGCTCATATATAAAAAAACAAACTCAAAACATTCAAATATTAGCTCAAGTAAAAACAGTAGCATAAATTTAAATCTAAATACAATGAAATATGTTGGTGTTTCTTTGTTATGTTTGAGAGAGCATAGATTTTAATAAGTAAAACTAAACAAAACAACGTATTTCATTCAAAGCCCTCGATCATAATATCTATTCTATTTTATAAAAATCGATGACATGATAGAAACCGTCAAGAAAAGACACCAAAATATGTATATTAATATTTGCCCCTCTATTATGTACAAATTCACCAAAATTGTTTTCTATCAAAATTGCAGTATAATCTCTCACTATTCTTATAATTACATTTTGATTCTCATTTAAATATAATTCAAATGAATTATAAAAAATATTGTATAAACACGTAACACGTGCATTGGTGTACTAGTTTATAAAGATTACAGAGATGGTTTATGATACCCTATGAATAGGCTCATCAAGACCAGGCCCAAACTGGACTTGGGTTCCCCGGCCCATTCTTATCCAAAGTAGATGGCCCATGACAAGCACATGTATTCTCTTACAAATATCAAGTTTGAGCGTTCAATTCATTTCATTCACTATATTGATTTTTAGCAACACCCTCAGCTGCACTCTCACTCTATTCACAGTATCTGACTTGAGCGTCGGAGGGGCTACGTCAGGACACCTCCCGACCCCTTTCTAATGGTCTCATTCGTGATTTCATGCCTAGAGTGAATTCGAGGTCTGCATTCGGGCTTGGATCATCTGCTGGAACCGAACCCTAAATTTTAAGTGAGTATCACTTGGCGCCGTCTGTGGGAATACTTGAGCTGAGATGTAGAGATGGTAGATCAAAGAGGAAGCAGAAGAACTAACTCAGCATCATCGCGTCATCAGACAAGACCCGAACAATCTCATCCTGAGACGAGACATGAGCAACCTCGTCCTGAGACGAGAGCCGAACAAGGTCTGAGACGAGAGCTGAACAACCTCGTCCTAATGAGAATGTGGGGAACGTGACCTTGGAACAGTTAGGCCAATTCATTAAAAAGACAGTAGACGATGCCATGAAGATCAATCAAGCGTCTATGTTTGCCGAAGAACAGGCCACTCGCCAGGAACGAGAGGAGAATGTGGAAGGCCGCCAGAGCAGGGTTGAAGAAACACAGCCCCTCCCAAGTGAGGAGAAGCTAGAGATGGAGGAGATGTGGAGGGAGATAAGAATGTTGAGACATCAATTGGGAAACAGAACTCCAGCACCCAAGAAAGAGAGCCTTTTTTCTCCCGCCATTTTGGAGGAAGAGCATCCCCAAGCTTTCGACAATCAAGCGTGGGAGAGTATGATGGGCATATTGACCCAGAAGAACATTTGAGAATATTTGAGAATGTAGCTTTGTTACATCAGTATTCAGATAGTGTTAGGTGCAGGGTGTTCCTGGGCACGTTGGTGAGATCAGCCCAGCAGTGGTTTATTACGCTGCAGCCCAACTCCATACGGTCTTTCGATGATTTTTTCACTGCTTTTTTTCACCGATTTGTTAACAGCAAAAGGCACCAGAAAAATTACATGAGCCTGTTCGTGATGAACCAGCAAGAAACTTAAACTTTGCGAGAATTTATCCAGCGTTTCAACAATGCAGCGCTAGAGATACCAGCGGTTACCCCTGACATCATGATAAGTGCCTTTACCCAAGGACTGAGATGAGGGAAATTCTTTAGATTATTGGTCAAGAAACCTCTATCGAGTTATGATGATCTGTTGGATTGATGGAGCAGCAACCGAGGGAGGTAGGATTGAGGGAGCTGAAAGAGGAGGTAGGAAGAGAGGCGCATGTGTGAGAGAGGAGGATAAAGCTAGAGGAAGAGGACAATTCTTGTCTCATGTTCTTCTGAATAGGAATCGTCACAAGGTGATAGAGGTGAGGAAGTCGGAACGGAGGTGGGATAAATCGCAGAGGGTTGAGAGCGGTGATAGTTTTCCTCCGCCTTACAAACAAGAAGGATCCTCATCCGGGAGTCGGCGGCTTTCTCGCCCGTCCCCTAGGCAAGGGTGAGGCCCTCCATGGATAAATCAGAGGGTATGAGAGCAGAGAAGGGAGGGATGAGGTCAAGATGTCCCTCGGAAGCCTGTCGATCCAAGGAGGAGAATGATTGAGGAAAACCCTTCTATGAGTGGAATGATTCATATGATCTCGGGAGGTGCTACTGATGCAGACTCCGGGCGAGCTCGGAAAGCACACGGAAGAAGGTTGGAGAGTTTTGAGATATCCAGAGATACAGACTTACCACAAGACCCCGTCACCAACTTTGGGCCGGAAGACATTCGAGGCGTTGTGGCTCCACATAACGATGCCTTGGTGGTGACATCCACCATTGTAAATTATGATGTGGCAAAGATCTTTATTGATAATGGAAGCTCCGTGAAATTCTTGTTCAAGAGCACATTAGATCAGATGAAGGTGGAAGGATTTGAGTTTGAGCCGGTCTCTACCCCGCTGTATGAGTTTGCAGGACATGTCATCCCGCCACTAGGTTAGATTGTTCTTCCCCTATCATTAGGAAATGATCCTCGACGGGTAACAAAGATGATAACCTTTACTGTGGTGGACACCCCGTCAACGTATAATGGAATTCTGGGACCGCCAGCCCTAAAGGACTTTAGAGCTGTAGCTTCCACTTATCATCAGAAGCTTAAGTTTCATGTGGGGAAAGGGGGTTGGAGTCTTGTGTGAGGACCATAAAGTCACGCATCGGTGTTATGAAGGAGTAGTGAAAAAAGAAGGAAAGAGAGCGCGTGTGGAGGTTAACATGATCAGGAGATGACGAAGCAATTTACCGATAGTGAAGAAGGAGTTTCAGGAGGTGGTGGATGAAGAGCTTGAGATTATAGTGTTGGGGTCCGAGAAGAAGACACTCAGAATAGCCCCTGACCTTGACCTAGGGGTTAAGGAAGAACTCATTACTTGTTTGCAAGCTAATCTCAACATATTCGTCTGGTCAGTTCAAGAACTTGTAGGGACGACCCCACCCCGGATGTTGCAAGCATCGGTTGAATATCTTGACGAATTCTTGCCCTGTGAAATAGAAGAAGAAACACTTCGGGGCCGAGAAAGATAGAGTTATAAAAAAAAGTAGGAGAATTGCTTAGTGCTGGGCATATTCGAGAAGTGCAATTTCCTACTTGGCTATCGAATGTGGTCCTAGTGCCAAAGAGTTCATGGAAGTGAAGGATGTGTGTGGACTTCAGAGATCTGAACAAGGCATGCCCCAAAGTTTGCCATCATTTGCCCCGGATAGATCAGTTTGTGGACTCCACGGCTGGCCATCAATATTTGTGTATGTCCAATGCTTATCAGGGGTACCACCAAATCCCTTCAGCCGTGGTGGACTAAGATAACGTGAGTTTTATTACCTCTGAAGGAATCTTATGTTACGTGGTCATGCCTTTCGGACTCAAAAAAGCCAGAGCCACATATCAGTGATTGATGGATAGAGTATTTTCTGAGCAGGTGGGAAGGAATGTCGAAGTATACGTGGATGATATCATGGTGAAGTCAAGGGACTCAACCCAGCTCATACCTGACTTAGTGGAGAACTTTTCCACCCTCAGGTCCTATGGACTGAAGTTTAATCCTCAGAAGTGTATCTTTGGGGTGAGGAGTGGGATGTTTTTGGGTTATATGGTGACAAAGAGGGAGATTGAGGCTAACCCCGAGAAGGTCCGAGCTATCCAAGATATGGTTTCCCCCCGATGACCCAAGGATGTTCAGCAGTTGACGGGGAGGATTGCCTCACTGGCGTGGTTAATCTAGAGGTCGGCCAACAAAAGCTTACCATTTTTCTGGAATTTGCGTAAAGCGAGAAAATTTGAGTGGGGTCCGGATTGCGAGAATGCTTTTGAAGAATTGAAAATAATACCTTGATGAACTCCCTGTCCTGGCCAAACCGGCAGCGGTGAGGCTTTTTGGGTATATTTATCTGCCACCGAAGGAGCTGTGAGTTCGGTTCTTGTCAAGCTAGAGGGATCAACTCAATAGCCCGTTTACTATGTTTCACATGCAGGTAAGGTACTCAAGGTTAGAAAAGTTGGCTTTGGCTTTGGTAATGACGGCGAGACACTTGAGACTATATTTCCTATCTCATCCAATTGTGGTGCTCACCAACAGTCCATTGGGTAGGATTTTAACTCATTCAGATATGTCTAGTCGTTTGGTTAAATGGACTACTGAGCTGGGAGAGTATGATATCCAGTATGAACCAAGAACAACTATTAAAGCACAAGCCTTAGTCGATTTCCTGGCGGAGACTGTACATCATGAGAATGAGGACCCTTGAAAGATGTATGTGGATGGTTCCTCTTCAAAGGATAGAACTGGAGTGGAGGTGGTACTGATTTCGTCGACTGGGGATGAAGTGAAGTTGGCTATAAAGTTATATTTTCGGGCATCCAATAATGAGGCAGAGGATGAGGCCGTGTTGGCATGGCTCTGGGTAGCCAGGAACTTGGGAGCTGCACTGGTACTAGTTTTTTCTAACTCGCAGCTGGTATCGCGACAGATGAAGAGGGTATATGATGTAAAGGATAAAAAAAACTTATCGAGTATGCTCGAGAGGTGGACAAGGCTAGAGAGAAGTTCACAGAGGTCATTTTTCAACAGATTCCCATGAAAGAAAATGAAAAGGCGGACACTCTAGCCAAAATGGTCGGGACAATGGGAAGTTGGAAGACTAAGGATGTGGTATTTCAGGTCAAACTCACACCTCACACGAGTTCGCCTGCAGTTGAACAGGAAGAAGAGGATTGGAGAACTGTCATAACTGGTTATTTGAAGGAGAGAAAGCTTCCTGAGGATTCTAGGGAAGATCGCAAGTTGAAAATAAAGTGTTCACGTTATGTGGTAGTTGGAGAAGTGTTGTATCGAAGATCCTTTGCAGGGCCGCTCCTTCGATGTTTGAGTTATCAAGAGGTTGATTATGTGCTCCGAGAAGTTCACGAGGGATGTTGTGGAAATCACTTGGGTTCTTATGCTTTGGCAAGAAAAGTGTTGCTCGCATGCTATTGTTGGCCCTCAGTGCTGAATGATGCCCAAGAGAGGCCGCAAGCATTCGCACGAAAGATTATAAAAATCGTATAGCTCAGTCCTACAATTGTAGGGTGATTCAGAGAAGCTTCCAAGTGGGTGACTTGGTCTTGAGGAAGGTACAAGAAGAACAGAGAGGAAAGTTGGACCCAAATTGGGAGGATCTTTTCAAAGGGATCGAGAAACTTAATTCTGGAGCCTATTACTTGGAGAATGTGCAAGGCAAGGCTTTGAAAAGGCAATGGAATGCTTACCACCATATGAAATACCACTCTTGATTTTTTCTTTGATGTATTTCATTTTTGAATTTGTCCTTATGTAATCGGTTGAAATTCAATAAAACCAAGTTTTTCTGTTCAATTTATGGATGTTACTATTTTATGAGGATGAGAAAAATTAAATTTTACCTATTTATAATGCACCTAGTAGAGGACAAGAGTTGGGAAGAAGAAAAATTAAATTTTACCTACTTAGGCTGCGCCTAGTATAGGAGAAGTATTAAGGAGAAGAAAAATTGAATTTTACCTATTTAAGTTGTGCCTAGTAGAGGAGAAAAGTAGGAGAGAAGAAAAATTGAATTTTACTACTTAGGCTGAATCTAGTAGAGAAAAAGAGTTGGGGAGAAGAAAAATTGAATTTTACCTGCTTATGAAGAGCCTAGTAGAGGAGAAGAGTTGAGGAGAAGAAAAATTGAATTTTACCTACTTAGGTTGCGTCTAGTAGAGGAAAAGAGTTGTGGAGAAAAAAAATTAAAATTTACCTACTTAGGTTGCCTAGTAGAGTAGAAGAGTTGGAGAGGAGAAAAATTAAATTTTTATTTTCTTGCTAAGACATTGCTTAGCAGAAGAGTTAGAGAATGAAAGTGTGAAAGTTTTATTTTCCTGCTAAGGTATCACCTAGCAGACGAGTCAGAGGATGAGAGGTGGAAAAGGCATCACCTAGCAGAGGACTCAGAGGATGAGAGATTGAAGTTTTATTTTCCTGCTAAGAAAACACCTAGCATATGAGTAAGAGGATGAGAGGTGAAAGTTTTTTTTCCTGCTAAGGCATCTCCTAACAGAGGAGTCAGAGGAGGAGGATGTGGAGGTTTTATTTTCCAACTAAGACATCGCCTAGCAAAAGAGTTAGAGGGTGAGGCATGAACGTTTTATTATCTGAGCTACGCATAGTAGTGGAGAAGTGGTGAGGAGATTGAAAATCATATTTTACATACTTAGGCTATGCCTAGTAGAGGAGACGAAGAGACGGAACAAAAGTTAGATTTTATTTACTAAGTTAAGCATGACAGAAGAAAAGATGTGACGAGAAGGAGAGCTCGAACTCTAGTCGATTTTATTTACTCAGTGATTCCAAAACATCGGAGATAAACTCAGAAGAAGTAGTATATTCAAACGCAAGATACTCAGTGTGGTATAAAGTGAGTCTCATACATACCAAAAGTGCGCAAAAAGAGATAACCAAATATAAGCGTCATAAAATCCATAATCGCATAATAATACGGAAAGTAAAGCAGTGCAGTGCGTGACAAATACGACCCGAAGGCATACATTGTCTGCGTCAATGAGAAAATAACATAAGTAAAGGAACGTGATCTAAAGGTCAGGAGGGAGACTCGCTACGAAGTCCTCGAGGTTGATGAAGTCGGTGGAAGCACATGTCGGAGGATAGCCATGAGCCTTGAAGAGGTCGACTGCACACTAAAAACCCACCTCCAAGTAATGAAAAGCTTTATGACCACAAATCTTGTTGAACTCTTCAGACTTGAGGAATTCTTCCTTGAATGAGGTGGCTTCTTTCACATGTTGCGCCTTGGCGTCTTTGAGGTCCCTTCGGGCTTTTGCTGCTTCAGCTTGAAAAGTCTTCGAATCCTCCTTCAACTTTTGGATCTCTTTCGTGTGGTCTTCAATCAGTCGCTGAATCTCCTCCTCTTTCTTCTTCAGAAGCTCATCGTGTCTAGCTTGGGACTCCGAAATCTCCTTAGCGTGTGTCGTTTTATCCTCGTCAATCGTCGCCTGGAGCTGTTCGCGAAGAGCCTCCTCGCGTAAATCATAGCAGGCGTTCGACCTGATAACGTCAGCGCGCTCAATCAACTCTCCTAGATACATGATTCCCTGAATAGAGGAGACGAAAGTAAGAGGACGAAAAGAAAATCAATCATATATTGAATATCAAGTTAAGGTTTAAAGGGAGAAATATACCTAAGTGAAACTGTTGCATGTCCGGCGAGAAAGATCAGACCGTCCCAGTAAACCCAAGAAAGCTGCATCTGCGTGGGAAGTGAACTGATATAATAACTTATGAGCTATGTGAGTGGGAGCTCATCCAACAATAACCGATTCTGGGGTATACAAAGGATGTATCCCCGGCCCAAAAGGATGTTCATCATCTGATCCGGACACCTCTTGAGAAGAAGCCGATGTGATGGAGATCTCAGAAATTTTTCGCTTATCTTTCTGTTGGACTGATGGGCCCGAATCAGTGGACGTCTTATTTTTACCAGACTGCGGAGGGGACTCAGTCTGAGGAGGTGGGGAGGAGGCTCGCTTCTGGGTGGAGGAGGATGAGCATGCCTTTTTCTTCATGGCAGAAGGTGAGCTAGCAAGTTTATTCGCGGAAGTAGAGCAATTTCTCTTCATGTTTGTCGTGAATGCTGGAATAACTGACTTCTAGGGTGCTGATGATGAACCCCCAGCTTTCCCCTTCTTCACAAGCTCCCGGAGAAATATGGCATTCATGACTCTAGTTCCTGCGAATAAAAACAAAGAACCAGATGAAAATGTTATCAAAGAGCATAATAAGTAAAAACGAAACAAAAAGTGTGAAAAGATGAGAATATATATCAACGTCCCACATTAGCTTAATTTTTGTTGGACTTAACCCGGCATAGCACATGAGATCTTCATATAAGAGTTTGGAAATACTAAAGCATCGATCTCCTAGTACACTCATTATGTACATATACGTCTTATCTTTCTTGAAACCCTTGGAAAGCTTTGATTTGGTGAAAATAAGGTAACACTCCGTGGAACAAGTAAACTCTTTGGGAGGTTGGATAAAGAATAAGTATTTTTTCCAGTCTTTCACGTGGCTAGGGACCCCATCAAAACGCTTATGGCTGGATCGAGAGGTCACGTAGAAGGGTCCTTCCTTTGATTTGGCCAAGACCAAGAAGTAAGAGAAAGTGGTGAAATCTAGAGGGAGGTCTAAGGCTCTAAATAGCACGATGAAGCTGCATTTCGAGGGAAAAACATTGGGGGTGAGCTGACCTAGATGCACCTGATAATAACTACTCAACTCCTGGAGGAAATCACATAGGGGAAAACGGAGACCCGCATTTAAGTGGTGTTGGAAAAAAGTATAAAAACCTTTGGGGGCTAGATAGGGCTGGTCCTCGGGGGTAGGAATGATGATTTTGTGGGAAGAAGGGATGTGCCACGAAGCCTTAAGTTTTGACTCGCTAGTGGGATGGATGTGGGATGATAGGCGACCATACCATATATTATCGGCGTTGGATACGTTCATCTGTTGGTTTACATGACGAATTTCTTTACCAGGACGACTATGGTAACAACCTCCTCCTACTCATGGGAACTGAAGGTAAATTCAGGATCTTCTAAGGAAGTCTTACTCTCGTCAGACTCGCTAGATCTCTCGGAATCACTCGAGGAATTAAACTCATAATCAGACGAAAACAAGGATGTTAAAGGTAACTAAACAAGTGGGAGGAGAAATCTTACCCAGAAGAAGCGCGGGAAAATACTCGAGAAATAAGACCAAGGGAACAAGCAGGTGGTGGGCGGAGCGATCGAGCAAAGATGCAATTGAGTGGGTGATGGGCGATGTGCGGGAGGAGGTTGGGCGAGCATGCGGAGCTTGCGGGCAGGCGGCGCTTGCGCATAGGCGAAATTGTGCGAGGAGAGCGCTTGAGGGTGCTAGGCGAGGGGGCGAGCGTATGAGGAGGACTATGGCGCGAGGACGGGCGAGAGTGTGCGGACGACGAGGGCGAGGCGATGGCGAGGCGGGCGAGGAACAAGCTAGGCTGGCGAGGCGAGGAAGGAGGGGCTCGGGGTGACAAGAGGTGGGGAGATGAGCGTAGAGGAGGGCTGTGGCGCGAGGACGGGCGAGAGTGTGAGAGGGCGTGCACGAGGCGGACGGCAAGGGCGATGTGATGGAGAGGCGGGCGAGGTGCAGACTAGGCTGGAGAGGCTATGAAGGAAAGGTGCGGAGTGACAAGGGGTGGGGAGATGAGCAGCGAGGCGGACGGTGATGGGCGAGGATGTGGCGAGCGACAAGGAGGATGTGTGGCATGGCCTAGGGGCGAAGGCAGGAGGGCGAGGCTGATGCAGTGGCTAGGGGAAGCGAGACAAATTGCGATGGGCGAGAGTGTGGCGAAAGGCAAGGAGGTTGTGGGGCGTGGGATGGGAGCGAAGGCATGGAGGGTGAGGATGGTGCAGCGGCTACGGGCGGTGAGAGATGAAGGCGAGAGGCGAAATGGATGTTGGACGGGGGCGAGGCTGGTGCAGTGGCTGCGGGCGGTGAGGTACGAGGACGAGAGGCGAGATGGATGATGGACGGTGCTGCGCAAGGGGCGGTGGGCGATGGGTGATGCGAGGGGCGAGGTGTAGGCTAAGTGATGGGCAGTAGTGCGGCATGGGTTAGCGATGGGAGACGGGTGATGCGTGGCTGTGGCGAGAAATTGCGTGGGTGTGGCGTAGGCATGGGAGAACAAGTGAATAAAGCGAGAAGGAAATACTGTACGTAGGGAGGAGAATAAAGTGAGAATGGATGACTGTTTATAGGGGAGTCCAACACAGATCTAACCCTCCAAAATGGGAAGATGACCCAATTTGTTTCAAAATTTTTGGAGACTAATGAGCAGTAGAGGGAGAATACGCAACTCGCATATTGTAAATCAAGGGCAATGCATTTGATCGAACTTCGAACCTGCAATTTAGTTCGACTTGGGAGGGGGTGACTGATGATACCCTATGAATAGGCCCAAACCGAACTTGGGGTCCCGGCCCATTCCTATCTAAAGTAGATGGTCCATGACAAACCCAGGTATTCACCTATAAATATCAGGTTTGAGCATCCAATTCATTTCATTCACTATTTTGATTTTTAACAGCATCCTTAGCTGCACTTTCACTCTATTCGCGGTCTGACTTGAGCGTCGGAGGGCCTACGCCGGGACACACTCTCGGCCCCCTTCTAACGGTCTCCTTCGTGATTTCAGAGCTATAGTGAATTCGAGGTATGCATTCGGGCTAACATCACCTGCTGGAACTGAACCCTAAATTTTCAATATGCATCATGTTACCAAAAAAGGTCGGCGGTTTTGAAGTAGAGAGGAAGATCTTCAGACTATATGAGCGGCGAGTGTTAGCTTCTCAATATTTTCGAATAATGGCAGCAAGTTCAAAAAAGGTCGCAATTACGAGCGAAGACAATGGCGGTAACCGAAGTGGCAACAACGAAATATTTTTGCACGCATGTTTACTCACTTGAGATAAGGAGTTAGGGATCGATTTGAAAGAGAGAGAGAGATAGAGAGTAGTTTGATATGGATCTATGCTAGGGTTGTGATCCAATTTACAAATTGGGTCAGAAGCTCAGGTATGATCGAATAGTTTGGGAGGGTCATATTATAAAAAATATGTATCACAAATTAGACAAGTGACATGATCTCACAAAAATGTTCGTCATTTTTCAGTTTACGATTTCTGTAATGTCCACTGCTGCTGCACTTGCAGTTATTGTGGTAAGATTTGCTCAGACTTTCTTCAATGGACATATTACATATCTTTATCTATCGTTTTTTCATTCATTTTATTAATCATTCAATAATCGTATCTTTTTTTGATCGAACACTCGCTAACGATCGGTTTGGTTCAATTTAAGTTAATTTTTTAATATTTAAACTTTCAACCGAGCTAATTAATTCAGTTTGATTTATCAAACTAGTGATTTGGTTTGGTTCGATTAGGTTCGGTTCGATTCGTTTCATTCACCTGAACCCTTATGTGTCAACCCGTTTGGTGGATCACACCCGATTTGATCCGGCCCAATTGTACCCGAAACCGTACGGTTCAAATCAGAATAAAATCCAATTTACTGAACCACACAAATAAAGTGGATAAGCTATTTTAGCTTCAATCATGGCTTCCAACATACTGTTACAGGTAACCCCAGTTTATAGTCTCTACTTCCTCTGATGGAATCGGCATAAATTTTTGTGTGATTTTTCTGCTGCCGTTGTGTAATTTTTTTTTGTTTAATTATTTTCGTAGTCTCCGTTCATGGTTCCGAGAATTCCCGTGACTTTGGCCTCCGCCGCGGCGGTTGTGCGGCATCCCTCCGCTGCGGCATTGATTTCTACAAGTTATCGTAAGTTGAGTCTTCCGAAATTGAGTAAAAGTTGCTCCTTTATTGTGAGGGCGGAGGCAAATGCTGAAGTTGAACTGGAAGATAGCGAGGAGGCCGAGGTGACCCAGATTGTTCCTTCTGAGGAGAAATCCCCCAGAAAACCCAGAATCAAGCTTGGTGACATCATGGGGGTAATTCGTTGAATTCAAATTTTGTTGAAATTGCTTTAGGTACAATGTATGTTTATTACCTGCAAAATATATTTTAAGCGGATTTGTAAATGTGACGCCAAGAGAACTGGAGGAAGAGAAATTCGAAATGCGTTTGCAACATGTACGAATGGTGATTGCCGCAACCCAAAAATGTGAGCCTGTTGATTAATACTTTAGGAGTGTAGCGTGTGCAATAATGAACTGGTTCTATCATCTATGTTGGATGTGAAGAGTGTACTATGGTCTGTGTGGCAAGGATGTGACATATACTGTTGTCGATGTGTGGTTCTTCGATGAGATAAAGTTTGAGAACAAGGTGAATAAACTATCAAAACAAGCAGCTAATAGATTCTGGCCCAGATACTTATTCATTAGTTAATAGATTTTTTTAGCAATATTCATTAGGTAGTAGTAATACGTCATACATGGTACGACGATGAATCAAAATCATGATTCACAGTGTGTGTTTTCTGGACGTAAGCGACCTCTTTTGCATACTTTTTCGCTGCATGAGAAGCTCTAAAACTGTGCTAGTACTAGTTCATTCAATTTTACCAGTGAAATCTCTCTTTTCCCTTTTTTGAATTATTAGAATAAATATGTTAATTGCTGTGCAAGCAGTTGAAGATTACTCTTTATCATACAGATTTTGAACAAGAAAGCAATTGAGGCAACAGACAAGGAAAGGCCAACTCCTGATCTTCGGACTGGGGATATTGTGGAGATCAAATTGGTTGCCCTATCATCACACTCTTATAATTATTAAGAACTTTTCACTTTGGTTAAACTTATTATGCCTGCTCACTTTAGTATCTTGAGAATTTTGAATGGAGGCACTTGGTTTACAGGAAGTCCCTGAGAATAAGCGGCGCTTATCAGTATATAAGGGGATAGTTATGTCAAAGCAAAATGCTGGCATCCACACGACAATTCGGATTAGAAGAATAATTGCTGGTGTTGGAGTTGAAATCGTGTTCCCTATGTAAGTAACCTTCACTGTTTGCTTCTGAAGTGGCTTAATCAGACCCTTCTTTTCTTTGCGTTGTCATTGTGCAATTTTTGGTACTTTACTATCGTTTCCTTTTATATCCTCTGAAAAATGGTCAATGGATATCCTTTGAAAATACCAACGAAAGTGAAAATCTGACTAGAAATGGCAGCATTAAAAACATTCAGATTGCTTTACATGTAAGAATAATTAATTTAAAGTACAAGAAAACTTTGGATCTGGAAATTTTCCTGCATGCACCTTAATGCCAAGAAAAAGGTCCATCTAGTCCTGCATGGCATTAGATTTGCGTGGACTACAGACATTGTACGTTTTCAGCATAAGCTCAAGTTTATAAAATTTGTTGGTTGCTAGTCTGACTCTGCATGGCATTAGATTTGTGTGGTCTACAGACATTGTACGTTTTTAACATAAGTTCAAGGTTCTAAAATTCGTGAGACGCCAGTCGGGAGTTAGACTAGCGCCTAAGCCGCTTAGGCGGGGATTAGGCATCGCTAGGCTGATTTGACAGTATCGACATAATAAGATGAAGTTTGGTGTATTAAGACAAGCCAAAAAATCACATTTTCTTGTTGGACTTCGATTTAGGACCTCTAAAAAATTTACTTTTCATTTTTTTATTGGTCTTTTAATTTACATTGTAAGCCCAAAAAACTTTTCAGAAAATAAAGCTCAAAAAGAGAATTAATTAATCCTAGGGCCGACTAGCACTATTTCGGGGCGGTCGGCTGGAACCTAGCGTCCTAGACCGAATTTTAGAACACTGCATAAGCTCTTTTATTGTCTATGTACCTCTAATCATCTCCATCATATGAATTTGTGGATAATTTAGTT
Source organism: Primulina huaijiensis (assembly GCF_012295235.1). Lineage (NCBI taxonomy): Eukaryota > Viridiplantae > Streptophyta > Magnoliopsida > Lamiales > Gesneriaceae > Primulina > Primulina huaijiensis. Next base: position 17,322,777 of record NC_133316.1, read on the forward strand.
TGTGGATTCATTTTGTTCGGTATTCGCCATTTATATTATTGTTTTCTTTTCTTGATAAAGATGGTTTCTTCTGTTTGTGACTCTCTTATTGATAGATACTCACCAAATATCAAAGAGATCAAAGTAGTGAAGCACCGGAAAGTCAGACGAGCCAGGCTGTACTATCTTCGGGACAAACTTCCTAGGCTCTCCACTTTCAAATGAGAGAGATGGTTGTATTTCGCCCTATTCTGGGAAATTATTCTTTTTTTGTTTTTTAACTTGCTAGCGACTTTAGATTTAAGTCATCCAGAAATTATTTGCTCTCTGTTTTGTACGGGATTTCCTTGTTTTACTCACAATTATAGTTATCAAGCTTCTCCGGAGCTATGTATCATTTCTTGTTTGTATCGATGTTTCAGTACAATATCGTTATATATTGTTTCTTACCAAAAAAAATATCTTATATTTTTATTAAAAAAAGTTAACTTTATTATTTTAAAATATTATATATATTTGAATTTATATACGTTATTTCGTAATACAAAATTTTCAAATTTCATAATCTTGTCGTACCGAAAATTTCGGTATCGATAACACACCGTACAAAAAATTTCGGTAAATTCGGTATTTTTGATACAATAACTTCGGTATACTGAAAATTCGATATTTTTTCTTATGCATGCCTACATATCGTCCAGGATTAAGTTAGAACATAATTAGATTGAGCTTCCATAATGAGTTTTTTGTTATTAGATCAATAAGATAATTACTTAGATTATTGTTGTTAATAATCATATCATAATATTCCTTAATTGTTAATTTAGAGTACACAATTACTCTATAATTAAAACCGATTATTGTCTAGTAGTAATTACTAATTGTCTTTTAATGTCCAGCTTTTTATAATTTATCAAATTATTCTTCTAATTTGATTAATCTCTATCTGACACTATTTGAGAACAATACAGGTAAAAAAGGCATTATTTGACAACAATTGACTACTCTAAAACCAAGTAAGCGGTGCAATTTGACTACTCAATATAAAGACGTACATTTTTCCCGTCGTCCAACTTATTGAACGACATATCGAATTTTTTCTAGACCCAAAGTCTATTTTAAACAGTTATGTCAATCAAAAGTGAGCAGAGTAATGGAGGCTAACAGCCCGACTATAATTTCACATACTTCAATGATGCTTTCAGCAATTTGAACAGCAATTTAGCATAATCCGCAGCTTTTTTCCAGTTTCAATCAGAACAATCTACGCACATTTTCCCAGCATAATTTTCGAAGTTCCCTACAAATTTAGCATTCCTAGCTTGCTCATTTCGTTTATTTAAGTAAAAACATGCCTTTCTCTAGGAAATATTCCTCCTTTTTCAATCCCTTTTGCTTTCTACCATCGTTGATTTAATGTCAGAACAAACTCACCACACACACGTGGAACCTCTGTATATTGTGAGGAACACTGAGCAGATAAATTGTGCTCATTCAAAATTAGAAAAAAGTGTCAGAAGCAGAATCTATGGAACGTCTAGAGAAATCATGTTAACTTTTATGGACTGCTAACTTTAACTGGACATAGAAATGCAGTTGGTGATGTATAAAATTTGAAATTTTTTCTATTTAAATTGGGTGACAGCCCCTGCTTGGACCACAGGTCTTAGATTAAAAACCGTCGCATGTTGCTACGATTTTAAATTCCGGCGCTAAAGATAGCGACATTTTTTCACAAACAACTCTTTGCAAAATAGCGACGGTTGCTCACAAACAACTATCTCAAATAGTGACAGTTTTTAATTAGTGACGGTTTATCACATAAACAGTAGATATTAATTTCGCTTCCCCACGTTGTGCTATAGCAAGAGCCCCTGTAGCATCGGTTTTTGTTTAGGGATACAAACGATTGTATGATTTCGAAAATAGTGACGGTATTCTTCAAAAAACCGTCGTTATAGGCCAATGACGACTGATTTAGAGGCGAAATTCAAAATCGTCGCTAAATTCATTAGCGACGGTTTTGACCGTCGCCAGCCTTTTTTTTTAGTAAGGTTCAATGGTTAGAGGATGTTGGTAACTTCATCTCAAGATGTTGTCAGCTTTGATAACTTCATCTTATTGTTCTGCAAAGATAAGATAATGTTGTAGAGATGATGTTAAAATAATAATTTTTTATGTTGAAATATTCATTTTTTATTCTATTAAAATATAGGTAATTAAAAACAAATTAAAAGTGCACACAAGTAAAAATATTACACAATTAAAATATAAAAGATTACAAAAAATACACGAAATAAATAACTTTTTTAAAAAGAAATTATAAATAATTAAAGAAAAATATTTGCCAAAAGTTTGGTGTAGGAGAAATGAGATCGTCATTGTTCCATGAATCCATTTTCATATTTGAATGGCATGAAATCAAAAGTTAATAAATCTTTTTTTGGATGAAGGTTGAATAAGTTGTAATTTTTTGAAGGCATAATGAAGTGAATTTATATGAAATCGAATAATATAGCCGTCGCTAACCAACCGTTGGAGATTTTTATCAATTTTTAATATATTTTTTTTAATGATTTTGGATTTTAAAAAAATTTAAAAGCTAATATGATCTTAATTGTTGATCTACAGCGACCAAGTTATCCCACCCACTCCTTCATTTTTTATTAAGTTTTTTTATTAATTATTAATTATTATCTTTATTTTTTTAAATTATTATCGTTGGATTTAATAATTAAATAATAATACATATTAAATTAAAAAAAAAAAAAAGCAGGGCTTTGGTATAGAGTCGAACTTTTGTCAACGCAACGAAGACACACTATTCCAATGGTATAAATTTATTTTCGTGTCAATCCAATTAAAACGAACATTATGGACTTCAAGTTAAGAGTGGGTCTCATGTGAGACCGTTTCACGGATCTTAATCTGTGAGACGGGTCAACCCTACCTATATTCACAATAAATAGTAGTACTCTTAGCATAAAAAGTAATACTTTTTCATGGATGACCCAAATAAGAGATCCGTCTCACAAATACGACCCGTGAGACCGTCTCACACAAGTTTTTGTCTCAAGTTAAATAGCTTGATTAGGTCTCTTGTAAGCCGGTTTCACGAATCTTTATATGTGAGACATGTCAACCATACCGATATTCACAATAAAAAGTAATTCTTTTAACATAAAAATTAATATTTTTCATGAATGACTCAAATAAGATATTTGTCTTAAAAAATACGACTTGTGAGACCGTCTCACACAAGTTTTTGCCAAATAGCTTTGATGTTGTGATATAGAAAATCAGTTGTTGTACAATAATAGATCATCACATGCATATAAAGTAAATATGCTCCACGCAATACTAACTTCTTCATTTTCACATAAAGTGTACATTAGTTGATAATATTATACCACAAATACATATAATGAGACCGTAATTTCGTACTTAATTAAATGATTTGTCAAATTTAAGTTGTTACCTTTCATAATTATGTATGATTTAAAGTTTAATAGGGTGGTATTAAACTATAATCAAGTATTGTTTAATTGAAATTAAGTAGTACTATATAATTAAGTGTGAGATTAATTTGACATGATAGTTGGCCAATTCGATCTACTTAAATGATGGTCACAAAATATATGAAATTAGAATACATAATTTCATCAGAGTGTAACCACCGAGTATGGTGATTAATGGAGATTAAAGGTTGTATTATGTGATATATTTGGTTTAATAATGCATTTTAATAGAAGGATAATGACCATGAACATGTTCTTTTAAGATAAGGTTAATGACCACGGATATGTGCCTTTAAAAGATGTTAATATAGCTACGAATAATGATATTTAATGTATAATAAATGGTCATGAATTGAGTGATCATTCACCTTACCATTGAAGATCTATAAATAGAGGTCCACAACATGCAATAAAATCACACCCAAATCATACCAAAATTTCAAGAAATAGTGTTGCCAAGTTATCGAGCCAAAGTTATGTCCTATTCGAGTAATATAGGTTTTCCGTTTAGGTGATCGATTATAGAAAGATCCAGCAAGTTCTTCAAGTTTTTGGAGCATATTTCTGATATTACTGTTTTTGTTAAAAAAAATGGACTTAAATTCTGGGAGGAATTCCACTGCTTAATGAGTGGCGACCATATTACTCACTCACTCACCCTTATTCCACTGCTTACTGAGTAGCGACCATATCACTCACTCACTCACCCTCCCTCCCTCTCAGATAAAAATGAAGTTCAGTTACAGGATGAAAAACAAACCTGATTTTGGGGATGGTAAAAAAAGAGAAGATTGTTGTCAACGTTTAAGTTTCATCTTCGTCATCAATTTATTTCAAATTGTGAGCTTCCATACCATATTTAATATTTTGCATTACGCTGCTGTAAAATATTATGTGATTATTTTGGAGTTTTAAAGATTATTTTTCTATTTATGAACAATAGACTAGTTCAAAAAAATTTTACTTATAAGATTTGATGTTTACGATTGTGTGATTGTGAGAAGATGCTGATGTCATACGTCTTGGTCTCGGGGTGTGACATGTTGTATCTTCGCATTTTTTCGTATTAATTGTGTTGATGTTTGTAATAATAGCTAATTGAACCTTTTATTTTAAGATGTACTGGATGTTATACATTAAGTGCTTAATTTGGTAGAATTTTTATCCAGTTTGTTATATGTGATACTTTTTTTTTTTTAAAGTATGACCTCAAGATAGACAGAGAAAAATCAGAATATAATTTTTTTCCAGATTTTGAGCTTTGATCATGGAAATTTGAAGAAACCATGAGAGTGAGCGTCGATACGGAAAAATAAAAAATCTCGACCTTCAATAAACTACACAATTTCAGCTTATCTTCCATGACCTTCGAGCTTGGGAAATCACCCTATTTTTCCGTGATTTTGACCCTGATTTCACACAAACCGGGATAAAAAATTTTTGACATTTACAACTAGTTAGTTCGAATTTTTAAAAATCCATCGAAATTTTTTTATTTTTTAGGATATCTTGACCTGCTATTTTTTTTTTTTTATTAATCTTTGGAAGAAAAATTCAGGTGAGAAGAAACGCTAATAGGGAGGAAGGGAAAGATTGGGTAGTGAGGGAATCAAAAAAAAATTATATAAGGAGCGAATGAAAACAAACACAACGCAGACAAAAACTTGTGTGAGACGGTATCACATGTCGTATTTTGTGAGACAAATATCTTATTTGAGTCATCAATGAAAAAATATTACTTTTTATGCTAAGAATATTATATTTTATTTTGAATATCGGTAGGATTGATCCGTCTCACAGATAAAAATTTGTGAGACCGTCTCACAAGATAATACTCCACAATACAACTAAATAGTAAATATCTTTCGTTGTACGTTGTTAGGTCAACCAATTAATTATTTTTAAATGTTTCAAATAAAATATATTTAAAAAAATCTGAAAGCCTAAATAAAATTTTAAAAAAAATAAATAAAATTGGTGTCCAAATTGAAAACGCATTCCAAATGAGAAAACCAATAAATGAAAATAGCAGAAGTCCTAGTCAGCAAACATTACTCGATTGCCACGTCACGGCTCCACCCTCGCCACATTTTATAAAACGCGTCTTTCATTCAATGAAAGACAAATATTATATATATTATATTATATAATTCATAAATACAACCACCATCTCTCCATTTTCAACTCTTCACCGCATCATCTCTCCGATTCGATCAAAAATCATCGCCTCTCGGGATTGAATTCTCTTCGGATTCGTTGTATCGGAACCTATCTCGTGTTTTATTTTTTGAATTGAATTTCGTCGGCCATGAATCCAGAATAGTAAGCATTTTGTTGTAGTTTTCAATTGAATTTTGCGATTTTCGGGATGATATAGAGCAAATGAGTTAGATCTGATTGAAGTTTTGGGTTAAAAAGTTTGGTTGACCTTGATTGTTTTCTTGATTTTGTACTCGTTGGATCGGTTAATTTATGATGTGGCGAGCGCTTTATTTGATCCGTAGCAATCATAGTTTACGGTTTGTTGAAATATGATCGCTGTGAATTTCATGTTTGCGGGAGCTAGTCTATCTAGTTTAATATTTGGACGAGCCGGATGACCTTGAGGAAGAAAGGTTCATAATTGGAATGATCAGCATATTATTTATTGTTCTTTCTGTGTGAGAGGTCGCCGATTTTGTTGGGAATATTGTTTGTTGGAAAAATCAACCTTTTACGGGTCTTATGTATTCAAATTGTGACATGATTGAAGTCAAAAGTTCATTCTCCATAACAAAGATAAAGCAACAAAAGGAAGAATGAAAAGAAAATTAGAATTGCTTTATGTTTTGGGGATTCGTTAATGTGTGCTCTGTTGGTTCCTCGTCAAATACAAGCCATCAAAGTAATATATTTTATTCTTGTTCTTCACCGTTTTTTAATCTAAATAAATTTCATGTCGCACATGATGATAGCCTGACTTGGAAAATTCTAAGTTGCCAAAAATTTCATGTTCTTTGCTATGCAGGCTTCTCAAGAATACCTCAGGTTCTTATGTGCATTTTTTTATTATAGCAAACTACTGTTCTAGCTGCTAGAAAATACTTAACATCAGGAATAATAAAATTGAACCTTTTTCTCTTTTAGTGCTACTTGATGTATAAAGCTGCTTATGAATTTGATATCTATTAAGATGTATATAATCACATTGAAGTATCACCAACTATAATGTATTTTAGTATCCTGTGGTGAGATTGGTTGTGGATTTATTTCTGAGTGGGAATGCCGAAATATCTTCTGTAATTTGTCAGATTCTTTTTTCTCTCTCTTTTTACTTTTATCTCTTCCTATCTGTTTGATTGTTCTTCGTCAATTGCATTATGCTTCGGGTGTTAACTTCTGTTTTTAATGATCTAATATTCGGATGTTACATCTTTTGATATTTTGTTCGCGGATACTCATTTTACATCCTTTTCCCTGTGATATTCAAGGAGTTTCAGGTTTCTTTAATGGTTGAGAAATTATTTTCCTTGATTTATTCTATACTGAACATACGTTCTCGTTTTGTAACAGTGACTACCTTTTCAAACTCTTGCTTATTGGAGATTCTGGTGTTGGCAAATCATGCCTTCTTCTGAGGTTTGCGGTATGTGCCTATTCCCTCTCTAAATGATTTTCTCCTACTAGAAATAGCAATTTGAAAATTATGTCCATCTTGGTTTTCATCGTAGCATTCCTTACTAAGTTATTGATATGCTCTTTTTCCATGAATTATGAATTTTTCTATGGTGATGTTCACACCTGTGGCATTTTGTCTGTCTAATCTTTTTTGGTTAATATGAAGAAGTGCGGTGGTTTGCTTTCATCTCTTTTTACATATCAATTTGCATAATTCATGCATTTTAGAGTTGATACGAATATCTTTACCTCTGCTGACTATCAGTGTATTATTGTTTTCAGGATGATTCATATCTTGAGAGTTATATCAGTACCATTGGCGTCGACTTTGTAAGTGATCTGTCTTAGTGTGCCCTTTTGTATGTCCTGGCAGTTCTGAAACTGTAAGTCCTCTGATATATATTGTGTTCTATGATGCAGAAAATTCGTACAGTGGAGCAGGATGGGAAAACCATCAAGTTACAAATAGTAAGTGTTTGAAATGGATCATATCTAGCTATTATATTGGATGTGAGATCGTAGTATCCAATTTCAGGATATGAGAGGAGGATATGTTGTTTCACTCGTCAAAATTTTTGATATTGTTGGAGAATTAATCTTTTTTGTCTTTTGATAAATGCAGTGGGATACTGCTGGACAAGAACGTTTTAGGACAATCACTAGCAGCTACTATCGCGGGGCTCATGGCATAATTGTAAGCATTGCCTATTCTTGCACCTAAATATTTTCTGCTTGATGAATTAGGCTTCTTATTCCGCTCATACGTCTATCAGGTAGTTTATGACGTGACTGATCAAGAGAGTTTTAACAATGTCAAGCAATGGTTGAACGAGATAGACCGATATGCAAGTGACAATGTTAACAAGCTTCTTGTTGGAAATAAGTGTGATCTCACAGCACAGAAGGTCGTGTCCACCGAGGCTGCGAAGGTAAACTTATAAATGTTTCATGCAATTTACATTTGTAATTCTCCGGTCTGAACAATTTTCTTCTTGATTTGGATCACCGTCGTTTGAAATCCAAAGTTGACCCCTGTATCTACCATCTCACATTTCGATGAACTTCTTGGCTGACCCTGTCTGTTTATAGGCATTTGCTGATGAAATTGGGATACCTTTCATGGAAACAAGTGCAAAAAGTGCTACTAATGTGGAGCAGGCTTTCATGGCCATGGCCGCCTCAATCAAAAACAGGTAAATAATGTATGGTGCGCAGATTATATGATTGGATGCTGTGGTGTTATAATTTGATAGTTTTCCGTGATCTTTTTCACTAATGACTTATTTTACATCTACATTGTCAGGATGGCAAGTCAACCGGCCATGAATGCTGCCCGACCTTCAACCGTGCAGATCAGAGGACAACCTGTTAATCAAAAGTCTGGCTGCTGCTCCACCTGATCAAGCAGACGTCGGTAAGCTAGATAGCGACACAATGTTATCATTTCATGCAAAATTAGTGCTTGTTTCATGTTTAACCATATGTCTGCACAATCGTGTTAATTACTTATGGATTATGTTAAAACATATATTCTTTGTTTATGTTTAAGTTATTTGATTTCTTAAAAAGGACATGTACAAAACAATCGTGTTGGCGAACGTTAGTGCTGGTTATTGTTCTTATTTCCTTATTTCTCATATTTCAAATGTATATATAATCACCATTCACTACGAAATGGACCGAAGATTTTTGGTGACAGGTCGTTGTACCGTAGCTGGTAATAAACGCATGTCAGATTCGCTTTTTTTACTCTCCATTGATCTTTTAGATCAATCATGCGCTTGTTCCATTGGTGTTTCAAGAATGGAGTGCCAATCAATAGATCTGTTAAGGTCTTGTTGAGCTGTATTAAATAGTTTCTTCCTATGATTGCTGCAATCTTTCGGGATCAGCCTCATAATATTTAATCCAAACCATTTTTACAACGAGAAGTATATTAATACCCCATAAGTCAGAAAGTCTCTCTCTACCTTATTGATCCATAAAATAACTCAATATCACAATTTTCTTTTTATAGTTCTATTTGGACTTCTACTCAGGATTTCACCGTGGGATCCGGTTAGAAAGATTCAACGATTTGTGTTGCATCATCCTAGGCTTCCGTAAAAATTAACACATCACTGAATGATAGTGTTGCCTAGTGTCAAAATACAAGCATTTTAACCACTTATCTTCATTCTGTCCCAGGACCTAGAATTGTATTCAACGTTGAAACTAACGAAAGCATAAAGGGTGTAGGTTATATGTTTATTTCCACTGATCGTTCACAGCTCAAAATTTTTTCAATCCACAAGTCGAAGCTCCTTATATTCCTAACAAATTTTGATCTCAAAGCATAGATACAATGTGCAAATCTTCCTTGTGGTGACGAAGAATCTCGTCAGACGCCTTTTGAGGCTCCATACCTCATATCTTTGTCAGAACCGATGAGTTTTCCTAAGGCCCTTTAAGGAAGAGTTTCCTAAGGCCCTTCAAGGATTTACATAAAGAGAGGTGTCACCGATGGAGCAACAAATAAGAGACTAGACCAGATCCAGAAGTGAGAAGATTATGATTCAAAATGTAACAAAACTGGTTATCATAAACTTAAAAAAAAAGGCTTATCCCATGGGAATTAAATGAAAATGAAAAAGAAACTACGTCACTATTAAGTATTATGGAAATGGTATTTCGTACACGTCAAGTAACAAAGAACCAAAGGTGCAAAAACCCCTGGAACGCATCTAAATGTACACCGAAATGACTGCAAATTTCCCATGATTGCCGACCACCTTTGCCACTACGAACCACCAAACATCTGATTCCTATAATCTGCCAAGCTCGTATGGCAACCCAAGTTCCTTACTTACCTGCAAGGGAAGGGAACTCTCCATCGTCTGCAATGGCTGGGGCCTGCACATTGTAATTGCTTACTCCAGCTCCACCTCTACCGCGACCACGTCCCTGACCACGACCTCCAGATCGGGGGTACTCTCCCTTGGCCGGCTTCAGAAACTCATTTATGCTTACAGACTGCATATCAAACAGGAAGATACACAACAGGTTAAGTAAAGCTTCAACACTGGTTCATTCATGTCACACCGCTTGTATTAGAATGGTCAGTGTATACAAAGTGAGTATTATTAACAAAAATTCCAAGCAAAATGCAGGAAGAGAATCATTAAAATCTAGAGAGATTCAGTCTTATTAGAGATTTGCTTGTAAGTATACAGCAAACTATCGATGAAAGCAGTAAAAGCATCATATGAAGTGGAAGGTAAAAAAGGCACAGAAGCTCCAAATAACTGTTTCAACACCTTCCATCACACTGGACATAACAAACTTTCAACTTACTGGAAGAACGTGTGTCCCGTAAACTGATCGCATATATAAGCAAGATGCCAATAAGAAGACGTGGCCATTGCCAAAAAAATATCACATTGTTTAGAAACAAAAATATGTAAATAATTAAAATCACCTGATCTAAATAAAATTAAATTTGTATTTTCTGGAAAATCATCAATCTCTTTTTGGTTCCTTCATCAATTATATCACTCTAATTAAATCTTGTCAATAGACTCCAGAAACAAAGACGAAGACAATACATATTTTTCCTTCCACACCCAAATAAATAAATCCATTGTTCTCTGGTAAACATCAGATTGACAGATGTATCAAACCATAAGTATATCATTAAGACACACACCTTTTTCGCTTTCTCAGCAGCCTCTTTACGTTTATCTTTGTCAGAACCCTGGGCAGAAAATATTATTAGCACAATCAACAAAATACATCCTAAATGGGTATAGAAAGACAAGCCCGTAGACTGAGAGTAGCTTAGCACAATCAACAAAATCCATTCTAAATGTGTATAGAAAGACAAGCCATAGACTGAGAGTAACTTGCTCACCAATTTAACAAAGAATTCATCATCATTCTTCTTGTTGGACAGAATCTGCATGGACTCAAGTTCTTTGTCCAAGTTAACCTTCCTTTCTTCAGACTTGAGCGCAACCAAGGCCTTTCTCTTCTCTTCCAGGACTTTCTCATATTCCTCCAAAGTCATCTCCTAGCATGATAGAAGATGCAGGTATTAATAATCTTTATGGTACGATAAAACATTGGACATATTCGCCAACAAATTACAACATATATACAACAAAAATCTAGAACTTAGGTTCATGCACTAAATTAAGACAGGAAAATCAAGGATTGAATTCTTGAAGATTCTACAGAGTATAATGAAAATGAATGAATAAATAGATTTCAAACCAACAACCAAGAACTAAACTACCTTCTCTTCAGGCTCCTTGTTTTCTGGTTCATTTGCAGGAGTTTCCTTGTTAGCATTAACATCTTCTTGTTCTGATGGCTTTTCAGCATCAACATTTTTCTCTCCTTCCACAACTGGTTCTTCAGTTTCCCTACTTTAAAGGAAGTAGAAATTACACAAAATGCATTTGACAGCAGAATTTAGAATAAGAAAATTAAAAAAACTGATTTGGATAATAAAAATTCAACAAACAGTGCTTACGTGGCTATCTCATCAGCTGGTGTTCCCCAATTTCCACGACCAGCACCCTCACGTTTAAAGCCAGACCTACAAATAAAATATAAAAAAAAATGGAAACAATGACATTGAGATTTCGATAAAAATTAGAGTGAACTTTCGATAATTTTACACAAATAAAGGAAGAACAAAAAACCAGAAACTCAATTCCAAATAAAAATTGCAGACCTATGATCATGAGAGCAGCAAAAACAACAAAAATAGAAGACCCATGATCATGAGAGCAGCAAAAACTACTATCATAATAAGCTTACCCACGCCCAGTTCCACTGTGACGATCAAACGCTCTTCGTGGGCGTTCACGTTCACCCTCTGTAGTTTCCCCATTGCTAATACCACCACGGCGACCCCCTCGGACGCCACCACCTCCGCGTGGCCCACCATATGGACGCCTTTCTGAAGAATCCTTTCCAGCATCTCCATCTTCTGATTGCTTATATCCTCTGGAAAAACCATTAGTGATTCCAAATGCATTTTCATTGTCAACCACATCACGGTTAAATCCACGCCCACCGCGTCCACGCCCACCGCCGCGTGCAGCACCACGGCCTCCTCCACGTTGATCTTCATTCTTGGACTCTCTCACTGCCAATATAAACAAATTAAGGTGACTGTACAGTATAACTAACAGACCTTAAAACCACAATCCTCCTGCTAAAACAAGACAGTAAGGTTTGTGTAAAAGGCAATCAAATTTATTAAAGAAGAGTACAAAAAATCAAAGCAATTACAACTCAAATCAGCATTTGCACAAAAGCACAACTTACAGAATCCTGTGATTGAAAAAACTTCATACATCAATCTCAACGTATAAATGAGTTTTATTATCTGTATTACGATTAAAACACGAAGCTCAAAAGTTATAGTTTACCCATCGATGAAAAGGCTAGGCTAAAGAATAAAACCCAAATTCAATGAGAATTAACCAACAGCAGCTCATGGTTATATGGAGAGTAAACAAAGTAAATACATAAGAAAAAAAAGTAAAAACTATGATCTCCAGCAAAGAGAATAAGAGATCCCCCAAGAAGTGGGCAAACAGGAAGAAAGTTGCCTTCTGGGTGAAACTTATAAATTTAAAATAATAATTATTCAACACATTAGAACTATTTCTATTCTGAGGACCAAGTTCCAAAAAACACAAGAACATATATAACCAGGAAAAACCTCATTCCATTTAGCAATAACGAAACCCAATGACATAACAGTAGCGCTAATAAATAAAAATCAAAACAGGGTTTTCAATATCTAACCAGCCTGAGCTGGAGGGACAGGCTTGGAGGGAAGCTTAGCTGTAGGCTTGGCCTGAGCCGCCGGAGCCTGAGCCGGAGCTTTCTTGGCTTGAGCCGGAGCCTGAGCCGGTGCATTCAGCTGCTTCGAAGCAAGGAGCTGAGTTGGGTCCTCGGAGTCGTCATCACCCAGAAGCCCAAAAGGATTAATAGAACTCATCATTCTCAGATTCCTTATAAACAAACGGCGCTTCAGTGAAAATTCTCGAGAATCAAGGAACTCCTAGAAGCAAGAATCCATGGAAAAGGGATCAAATATAGTAACTGGTAAGTGGATTCAGAGGAAAAGGGATTGAATGAAGTGAAAGAGACGCAGTGTGTAATGGAAAACCCTAGCCAATTGCGGCAGAGCAGAATAAAGAGTGCGAGTAAAAACCTAATCTGGAATGAGGAATTTGTAGATGTATCTGTAGTGGGCTCGGAGCTTATTGGGCTTCGTGAAACAGTAAGCCCATTATCTGTTTACACTTCTTTTGCTTCTAATTTGTCAAAAACAATATCCGTCCCTTACTTTTATACTCTTCTTTTGAGATTTTATTTGATAAAAAAAATTCAGCCTTTTTATTGAAACGTTTAATATACATTAATAAGACAAAAATTTGTGTGAGACGGTCTCATGAGTCGTATTTTTTGAGACGGATCTTTTATTTGGGTCGTCCATGTAAAATTATTACTTTTTATGCTAATAGTATTACTTTTTAATATGAATATCGGTAGGATTGACCCGTCTCACAGATAAAGATTCGTGAGACCGTCTCACAAGATACCTACTCCAATAATAATAATATATCATTATTATTTCATCCTAATACTAACAACTTTTTATTTTTAAAAATAATAAAATTGAAATTCAAACATTAACTTTGAATAAGATTACTACCATAACATAATTATATTTAACACAATGTTACCATATATATGCCAATTTATGTTATGTATTAAAACTTAATATGTATGCATGCATCATGACAAAATTTACTAGTTCCAAGTTAAAATTTTTTGATTTTATAATATTGTTAAAGAAAAAAGTATGTACATATATTTACTTTGAGAAGAGGTCATGTCATATATTCAAATACAAATTTTAGAGGGTTATCATCTAATTTTTCGCTTCTCTGACTTCATAAGTTTGCCACAGTTGTTTTTCATTTTTGAAGCTGGCATTTTGTTTTTTTATTTAAATGTAATTCAAGTCTAATACATGATAGTCTATATGGATTCTTATAAAAAGTATGTCGCTATAGAACATGTTGATTAATTGATCACGAGTTAAGACCAAATTGAGGCACTTAATAATTTATGAGAGAGAGAAAACCCTTTTGATTATAAAATCATAGATCTTAGTAAACAGTATAATTTGTTATATCATAAAATATTTTGGCCATAACAAATTTATTTTAGGAAAATTTTAATATTAGTCTTGTATATTTATTTATTTTTCTTATTTTGATAAGTCTATGTTGTCGTCAAATTTCAGTTTATTTGGATGTATCAATTATGTTGTCAATTTTAGATGTTTTTGTGGTTGTTATTGAAAGATTATTTTAAACTGATTTTGATATTTAAAATTCGAAATTTCATATTTTTTTCTAACATATATATGTCATGTTGTATTTTCGAGCAGTTTACAGCACGTGGGAAAAATGACATAACTTCTTGCTTGAGTGTCGAAATGACAAATCGTTTTTTGTATTGCAAACTAGAACGAAGAAGATTGTGGTGGTGTAAAAATTACAGGCATGGACATGCTCAAAGAAAGACAGTTTATTCATTAAAATCAAATCATTTGTGCTACCACAAAAAATAGACTATGGAGACATTTGGCTAGTCATCCATCTATTTTAATCAATTTCAATTTTCAAAAATATTTTGGGAGAACTCATTATACTTTTAAAGGAGATATTTATTTTAAATATTGAGGGGGAGATAAATTTTTTGCTTAAATTTTTTTAGAAAATATAATTTTTTGATTCACATAAAAAAAAAGAGATAAATATGTTACATGAAATCATTATTTATCTAAGTTTTGTGATCATAAAAAAAGAGAAATTTTTAGGTTGAGAAATACAAGCAATATTGATTTTGATGATAAAAAAATTGTTATTGTGTTTCTAACATATTTACTCAAGTGTAAAGTTGTTATCTCAAATTGAAAGTTGAAACTCGAAATCAACCAAACTGAAAATATGGCGAGCTGCAATGTTTTGATTATATCTCATAGCTTGATGATGAAAATGGCAAGCCGTCAAAACAGCTGAATAGAAAACTCAATTTTACACAATTCATACTTCACAAAGGCTCAGTTGGTCCGAATATTATCGAGGCAAAATATTAGTTGCAAGATTGAGTTGATGGAAACGAAAACAACAATAAGCTTGAATGGAGCAGTTCTGGTATTTTGGTCACATATCTCAGCTTAGTTATTAAATGGAACGATTCAATATGCAATACAAATATAAGATAACGATCTACAAATCATATTCATAAATCAAAGTCTGAATCGGATCAGAAGAAGTTGATAAACAACGATGAAGTTGTTGGATCTTAACAGAAAGAATAACAAGTTCTATATTGTTAACAGCTTGATCTGTCAAGCATATCTTTCTCATACAAACTTGGAATTGAGCGATTCTTGATTCCATGGAAATCTAAGAGAGAGGCTACAACTTTCATGTCTATCATTTTGCCCAAAAATTGACGAATCAAAAGCTATTATAAAGCAAAGCAAACAGCTCGAATTGTACTAGATAGTTTGACAACAACTCACTTGGAATATCTCAGATCAAGCCAACAACTCAAACTCATAACAGACCAGATCAGGCCATCAAATCAGCACAATTTGATTAGCTCGATCTGATAACAACTAAATTTTGGAAAATGGCCAGAAACACGAATTTGATCGTTGCAATATTAGAATCCGTATACAATCTTTCCAAATGGTCATGCTCTGGAGGCTATATATACAACAAATTGAAGATTAAATACAACCTCCAGAAAGTGATTCAAAGCATGAGCAGTCTACATGAAGAAATTAGCTCGAATGAGAGCAAACCCAAGTGTGAGAATGCATTTGATACATACATACACTGTAAAAATCCTCACAAAAAATCACTCACATATATACATGAGAGTGGAGTTTCAAAGTTTAGTTGAGTAAGTTTTCACACAAAGACATTAAAAATTGTGTCTGTAGTCTTGGCATAAGAGACGTTAAATATTATGCTGATTGTAAAGTTGCGTCCTACAATCGAGTGTGCTATGAGTTTCAATTAGGCAATGGATAAGTCTTAAGTTGAAATAGGTTTGTACAAGAAGTTATATAAAACAAAGTCTTCTAATGAATACTTCTTAAGTGGAAGAAGTTGTGACGTATGAGTTATTATTCTCCATACATCCATAAACGAATATGTGTCTATTTATTTATTACTATTTATTTGTGCTGTCAAGACTATCATTTGTGCTGATTAGTCAATTAAAGGAAATTTAATTGTTGCTCTTATATCACATTCAATAAGTAATGTGACTAGTTTTCGCACTTAGAACTTGTTTATAGTAACTCAAATTACTTAATCTGAATGGAATATTGACTTGAATTTTGAACATAGTTTAAACTTAGCATTATTTAACTTATATTGCTTAACAGTTCATTCACCCCCTTTAAATTGTTATCTTTGATCCTAACACATAAACACTTCCGATGAAAATTGATTGAAATTATCATAAATTTAAATATACAAAACACCGAAATTTCAAAACACAGAGGACCAAAATTGAAAATAAACAAACAAACATATATGACCAAAATTGTTGTTTTTCCTTTTTAATTTTTCCCAAATTACCCATTCACCATTAACATTATTTTTAAAAAGATAACAAAATATTAAAAAAAATTAAATTTAAATAAAAATTAGCCTTATTGAACTTGTATGCCTAAAATATTGCTTTACTAAAATAAAATTACATTCTAGTAAACATTAAATTTTAGTCAAAAAAATTTGTGTTAAGGAATCAATCAACTTTGAGTCACTCAACTATCAATTTTTAAAAAACTTTGGATCGTTCAACATTGAATTATTGAATATTGAACTTTTAACCTCTCAATTATTTCGTACCTATATATTTCAAAATCCAAAATTTCTAGCCATGAACTATGCACTAGTTAATTGTTTCGGTAAGAGCGTAAACTTCAGGCTGCTAATCAAGAAGAAATCATCTACCAATGACAAATGTGACAAACGAATATCTCGTCTATCTGCTTCCCGGACGTGGAAAGGTATGAACAACAGTGAAGAAGCTTACCTAGCTATGATAAATAAAAATCTGGAGTCAGAGTAAAAGAGATTCCAATGGTACGAGAATGCACAAATGTCTTTCTTGAGAAACTACCAGCATCAATAAGAAGTTTCCCTTGCCATTTACCGAGAATTGACGATTTGTTGACCAATTGAAGGGAGCCAAGATATTTTCAAGGCTAGATTTGTGATTGCAATGGCTCTATATGAAGCCTTGTACGAGCGGAAATGTGGATCATCTCTATATTGAAATGAGGTAGGAGAAAAAGTTATGACTGGACTTGAACTTAATCAAGCAACAGTGGACAAAGTAACTATTATCAAAGAAAAAATAAGGCTACCCAAGATTGACATAAAAGTTGTGATCTAAAAAGAAGGTTTGTGGAATTCTATGTTGTTGAAAAGGATTATGTTGTTGAAAAAGCTTATGTAAGAGGCTCACCCATGAAAAGAGTTGCCCGATTTAGCAAGGTTGGGAAGCTGAACTCTAAATATGTCGGACCCTTCGAATTTCAGAAAAAGTAAGAATTTGCCTATATAGATTAGCGTTACCACCTGATAAGTCAAGGACCCAAGCCATGTTCTTGAAGCATTTCTGATCGAAGGAAATTTAAACGAATAATTGAAATACGAATAAATTCATATTTGAATCAAGGACAACAAAGCCCAGGTGCTTAGACAAATAACCATTCAGTACGTCAATGTGCAATGGTTTAATCATACTGAAAGAGAAGTCACTTAGAAACTGGAAGAGAAAATGTATAAGTAATATCCTTATCTCTTTGAAAGTCAAGTCAACTCAAGTTTTGAAAATGAAACTTCCAATAAGAAGTGTGGAATGTAAAGACCCAAAAATTTAGACTAAAATTTTCAAAATGGGCTCACTTAAATTCCGAATTTCTGATTTTGGGATAAAGATTTCTTTCAAAATTTGGCAAGATAAAGCAATTTTGATATAAGTATACCAAGATAAATGACTTTGGAGATAAATATATTATGAGATAAAAGAACTTTGAGAAATATACCAAGATCCTCAAGACAAGTGATCTTGAAATAAGCATATCTAGCTTATCAGAAATGAAATCTTCAAATTTGATTCCTTCATTTTTCGAGATTGTGAGTTATCAAGCCTATTTCGACAGCTTTTTCAACACCTATAAATAACCATTGAAGATTGGAAGATATTCACACCCAAATTTTCGAGTCACACACTCTATTATAACATTCTGAATTATCGATTGATGGGATTTCCATGCAAGGAATAAAATTCAAAATTTCGAACGTTTCCGCAGCAAATAGAAGGCCATCTCCAGGAACTATTTTCGTTGATAAAAATATATGAATCCAATCTCCACAGTTCGGAATTTATAAAACAATATTATCAATATTTTTTCCAAATTTATCCCAATCCAACTGATATAATTCCACAACGACCTTTGAAAAAAAATGTGTAGATTTTATTCAAGAAAATAATAGTTTTTATTCATCGTCCTAAAATTGTTTCAAATGACATCAAAACCCAATCTCTCTTCCAAAAATTAATCAGATGCAAATTATCTAAGCATCTATATTTAATGTTATTATTCTGAATAGACATGTTTTTCCATTCATATGAATGTCTCTTGGTCCATAAGATATGAAAAAAAAAACCATTAGGATGAATGGGTGTCTGGAAAAATTGAAATTGAACATCCATGTTCGTTAAAGAGTGCCACCATTTCCAAGCGCCCCAACGCTGCTGGAAAAATCCAGGCAATGCCACAGGTGCAAGGGCACTCTGAAAAGGTTCCATTGCGCTGCCTTGCTGTCTGGAAATTCCAGATAGCTTTTGTAGCCCAGGTTCCCCCTCCTATGAATTCGTTTCGGGTTTTCCTTCCTTATTTTTTCTTTCATTAATCTCAAATATACAACATAACTTCTGAAGTATGACAACAATATGTTTTCAACTGCAGAATGTGGATTATTAGTATCAACATATGTTATGATATCACAGTGAAAGAAGTCTCGTAAATGAAACAAATGGAATCTCAGCACCCAAAAATTGCATTTAGTAATCTAAAGATTCATCCTTACCTAGGTAAATATGTATGGGTACTTAATTTGTATTTATTTATTCCAGCTCATTTATATAATGAAATTTGTAATCTATTGTTGATTTAGGTACATCTCAAATCAAGTCTTCTGCAACGACTGCTATATTTCAATCCCAAATGTAAAGATACTATGAAAAGAAACTCATGGTACCCAAATTTCCGTGCTTGTATTAACCCATGTGTTTTCTTCATGTTTAGTGCATAAATTATTGAATAAATTAATTTAATGTGCCATGCAAGTTTATAAAAAATAGTTCTAATCTAAAGACTACAATATTGTAATGATTAATCTAATGACAACAATATTGTAATGATTAAATATATAAAATTGTATTTAACATGTTTAACAATGAAATCTTTCACTTTTTTTTAACATTCAAAGGAAACTTTAAAATTACAGGTTACATACAGATGCAAACCATATTCAACTGAATGATCTTCGGGTTAAGAAGGTGATGAAGGGATCCAAACAATTGTCTGCATGCGATATTTTGAACAACCGCAAAGCTTTAACAGAGGTTTGATAAACATTCTATATCCATATGTTATTTACATTATACATCATATCACTCTCCGTTGTTTAAAAACATTTATTCAATCAATATAATAATTATTCAAAGTATAACGTTTTAGAAAAAACACATAACAAACTTTATATAAGAAAACATAATTCGATTCAATTTAGAATATATACTACTACGTTCAAGGCATCACAGAGGAGATTGAAAATGTCTCGTCCTCATGGTATGCTTGTTGGTCCCACGTGCAGTAATTTGAGATAATAAATATGAAAATATAGAATAAACTGGACGTCGAGATTTACGTGGAAAACCCCTAAAAATTATTAGGGTAAAAACCACGGGCAAGATGAAAAAAATTTCCACTATAATATTTTATGGTATACAACTTACTCACTGTGTTTCCAAAGAGAACACACGCTCTCTTAATACAGGAGAACAAAACACCTCACTAATATTATAGAACTAAGCAATCAAATGTTATAAGATGAGAGAAAACTCGAAGAATAGATACTTGAATTATGAAGGAATGCATCTATTTATAGATGCAATTCCTCGTCTGAACGCATCCTTCTGTTTCAAAATTTTTTCGGCCATTTTGACAATCATTTGAAATGTGTGCCAACTTATTTTGACTGGATGACTTTGCCGACAGNTTGTTGGTCCCACGTGCAGTAATTTGAGATAATAAATATGAAAATATAGAATAAACTGGACGTCGAGATTTACGTGGAAAACCCCTAAAAATTATTAGGGTAAAAACCACGGGCAAGATGAAAAAAATTTCCACTATAATATTTTATGGTATACAACTTACTCACTGTGTTTCCAAAGAGAACACACGCTCTCTTAATACAGGAGAACAAAACACCTCACTAATATTATAGAACTAAGCAATCAAATGTTATAAGATGAGAGAAAACTCGAAGAATAGATACTTGAATTATGAAGGAATGCATCTATTTATAGATGCAATTCCTCGTCTGAACGCATCCTTCTGTTTCAAAATTTTTTCGGCCATTTTGACAATCATTTGAAATGTGTGCCAACTTATTTTGACTGGATGACTTTGCCGACAGTTCTCCCACTTGGAGATTTGATTGAGAATCAAATACATCTCCACACATCCTTTTAATCTTGACATTACATGGTACTTACGTTTCTGCTAGGCCACTTTAGGATCTACATCACTCAAACTTATCAGTGTTCACTGGCTATGACAGAAAATCAGCTATGTTATATTTTGTATGGATCTTCAGTATATCCATACTTCTTTCTTCTACTACTTCTCGCACAAAGTGAAATTGGACTCCAATGTGTTTCGTCCTGGAATGAAAGGCTGGATTCCTTGCGATGTGCAAGACACTCTGACTGTCACAAAACAAAGAAACCTTCTCTTGTTTGTGCCCGATCTCCTCCAATAATCTTTTAATCCATGTTGCCTCCTCGCAAGCTTGAGTAGCTGCCATGTATTCTGCCTCCGTTGAAGATAATGCAACAACTGTTTGCAATTTTGACACTCAACTTACTGCTCCCCTTACAAGTGTAAACACATAACCAGTATTAGATTTCTTCTTATCAGGATCACCTGCATAATCTGAATTGACATGACCCCTGAATGTAAAATCCGATCCTCCATAACATAATGCAGCATTTAAGGTACCATTAATGTATCTAAGGATTCTCTTGGCAGTGCTCCAATGCTCTCGTCTAGGATTCGCCATATACCGACTAACTGATCCCACTGCTGAACAACGTCCGGTCTTGTACAGATCATGGCGAACATCAAACTTCCCATTGCTGATGCATATGGTACTCGAGACATCTCCATCCTCTCTGCTTCACTGCTAGGACACATCTCAGAGGATAATTTGAAATTAACAGGAAGAGGGGTCGATATTGGCTTGCTATCTTGCATGTTGAAGCGTTGCAAGACTTTCTTCAAATAATTTTCTGGAAAGCAAAATCTTTTTGTTACTTCTGTCTCCGTGAACTTGCATTCCTAGAATCTTGTTTGCTGGTCTCAAGTTCTTCATGTCAAATTTCCTAGACAATTGTGTCTTCAATCCTTGAACATGATCTTTGTTGGGGCCTGCTACCAACATGTCGGTCACAGGCAACAGCAAAATGATATAATCATCACCAGACCTCTTGAAATATGTACAAGGATTTGCACTCAGTCTGTTGTATCCAAGGCTCATGATATAGGAATCAAATCTCTTGTACCAACACCTCGGCGCCTGTTTGAGATCGTACAGAGATTTGTTCAACCTGCGAACCAAGTTCTCTTTGCCTTTTTCATCAAAACCTTCTGGCTGGAGCATATAGATTTCTTTTTCAAGATCTTCATGAATAAATGTTGTTTTCACATCTAACTGTTCTAGATGTATGTCAAACATCGCACATAATGTCAAAACTACTCTGACTGTTGTAAGCCGAACCACATGAGAAAATATCTCATTGAAGTCAATGCCTTCTTTCTGAGCATATCTTTTTACCACCAATTTAGCACGATACCGCTCCACTTGGTTATTGCCATCACGCTTGATCTTATAGATCCATCTGTTTCTAATGGCTTTCCTCCCTCGTGGTAGTTTAACAAGATCCTAAGTTTATTCTTGTCTAATGCCCCCAACTCTTCTTGCATTGCTATCATCCACAAGGATATATCTGAGCTTTGAGTAGCCTCATGGAAACTCGATGGCTCACCATCCTCTCATAATAGACAATATGCAATATTGATTTCAGTGACATAATCTGAAAGCCAACCTGGTGATCTTCTGTCTCGAGTTGACTGCCTCACCTTAGAAACCTCGGACTCAACATGTTCTTGTTCTTCGTGCTCTGGTATTGCTTCACAAGAATTTTGACTCTTGTCTGTCCTATTTTCTACCTGAAATATAATAGTTTCTGAATTCAGTGTGCTTTTGTATCCATTTACTTTATCTTCCTCGAAGATAACATCTCTGCTGATGACAAGCTTGTGGACAGTAGGATCCGACAAGCGAAACCCCTTAACTCCATCAGCATAACCCAAGAAGATACATTTTCTGGATTTCGAATCCAACTTTGATCTTTCTTGCTCATTGTACAGAATGTATACAAGACTTTCAAATGTATGCAAATGAGAATAATCTGCCGGCTTTCCCGTCTAAATCTCCATTGGAGTCTTCAGATCAATCGCCACTGAAAGAGAACGATTGATAATATAACAAGTGGTTTTGACTGCTTCCGCCCAAAATGACTTGTCTAGACCCGCGGTCCTCAACATAGCTCTTGTTCTATCCAACAAAGTTCTGTTCATCCGCTCTGCCACTCCATTCTGTTGAGGTGTGTAAGCCATCGTAAACTGTTTTTTGATTCCCTCATGTTGACAATATGCATCAAATTCGTCACTGGTATATTCTCCTCTATTGTCAGTCCTCAGACACTTGATTTTCTTTTCAAAATCAAGTTCAACCCGTGCTTTAAAATCTTTGAAGACTTGGAAAACATCTGATTTCTTCTTGATTGGATATACTCAACATCTCATAGAGAAATTATCAATGAGCGAGACAAAGTATCTCGCTCACTACAACAAAAATGGCTTTTCGCAGCGCACAAATTCGTTTTCCGCAGCGCACATTGCACGCTGCAAAGTTCAAAGCTGTTGAAAGTTCAAGATTATCCGCAGCGTACATGTGCGCGCTGTTAATCTTATTATCCGCGGCGTGCACATGCACGCCGTTAATACTATTATCCGCAGCGTGCAATGTACGCCGTTAATAATTAGTGCAAAATCAAATTTTAGCGACGGTTTTAAAATTTCCGTCGCTAATAGCGACGGTTTATAACCGTCGCTAAATTTATAGGCGACAGTTTTTAAACGGTCGCTAAGTTTAGCGACGGTTTGAAAACTGTCAATACATTTAGCGACGGGATTTCATAATCCGTCGCTAATCTTTTCGTTAAAATAAAAAAAAATTTACTTTTATAATTTAATAAAATTTTTAAAAAAACTTACAATCTAATAACAATACTCGTGATTTTTAATAATATTTACAGAGTAAGTAAAAATCGAAACAAAAAAGTACAGTAAATCGCAACTAAAATCTTAAAATCGTGAGAAAAATTCTGAGTGTTGTGAAGAAATGAGAAGGAAATGCGGATATTTATAGACTATTAGCGACGTTTGTAGGTTTTATAATAAACCGTCGTCGATGTAAACCCTTGCGACGGGTATAAGAAAACCGTCGCTAAATATAGCGACGATTAATGCTTAATTGTCGCTAAAGTTGGCGACGGTTATTTTAAACCGTGGCTAGTTTTAAATCTGCGACGGTTTATTTAAAACCGTCGCTAATAGCGACGGTATAAAAACTACCGTCGCTAAATTTACATCGGCGACGGTTAAATAAACCGTCGCTAAATGATGGCGCACCCATTTTCCACGGCGTGCTTATATATGCACGCCGTTAAAAAAAATTTATTTTTTTTTAAAAAAATGATTTACTATTAACAGCGCACATAAAAATGCACGCCGTTAATAATATTATTAACAGCGTGACTTTATTGTGCGCTGCGAAAATTGCATAAGTTATTAACAGCTCACATATAACTGCACGCTGCGGATATTACTATCCGCAGCGTGCTTTTAATGCACGCTGTTAATACTATCAAGTGCAATAATATTAACAGCGCACATATGGATGCATGCCGTTAAAAGTAATATTCGCAGCGTGCTTTTAATGAACGCTGTTGATGACGTGCTGCGGAAAATCATTTTTCTTGTAGTGGCTCTTCCCAGGGATACAACTGGTGCTTGCCAAACATCCGAATGAATAAGCTCCAGAATGCTTTTGCTCCTAGCAGTAGAAGTGCCAAAATTTAATCTGTGTTGTTTACTGGTAACACAATGCTCACAAAAGGATAATGACATTTTTGTAAGTCCCGACATCAGCTTCCGTTCTGAGAGAATTTTCAAATCTCGTTCTGATATATGCCCAAGCTTTCTATGCCATAACACTGTTAATTCTTCTCCTGGACCAATTGATGCAACAGCTAGTTCTACCTCTTTATGTGTTTCTCCCAAAAGTACATACAAATTTGCAGCAACTTTTTCCGCCTTCATAACCACAAGCGCACCTTTCACAATTTTCATGATCTCATTCTCGATACGGGTTTTTCACCTGATCTCATCCAATTGCCCCGAGGACAAAAGATTCTTCGTCAGTCCTTTCACATGTCGTATCTCCTGTATAGTGCGAATGATGCCATCAAACATTTTAATTTTGACTGTACCGACCCCAACGATTTCCAAGGCATAATCAATTTCCATGAATACCGATCCTCTTGAGACTGGTTCATAATGATAAAACCATTCTCTCCGAGACGTCATGTGCCACATTGCTCCTGAATCCATAATCCATGTGTCACAAAATTTGTGCCTGCCTTTTGCAACTGTTGCTACTTCGCTGAATAATATTTCACTACCGCATGAAGTACTGGCCACATTTCATTGAAAACTTTCTCGATAATCGTACACGCTTTCTTGAAGTGCCCTTTACCGCCATATTTAAAGCAGTGAATATTTTTCTTCTTACTTCTCGACTTTGATCTACCTCATTTTTTGCTTTAACTGGAGTCACGGTCCATATATATTTCTCTTATCATCGACAAAGCCTCTGCCTGCTTCGAAGTTACCAACCTATCTTCCTTATTCTTGCGCTGACTTTCTTCACCGAGAATCGCAGTTAAGACATCGTCGAATTTTAGAAAGCCCATAAGAATATTGTTGGTTATATTGTTGATAAGTTGATCATATGAATCTAGTAGACTTTGAAGTAAAATATCTCCACGTTCATTTTCCCCTATTTTATGCCCCGTAGAAGTGAGCTGGGCAAATAGAGTATTTAGTGTGTTGATATGGTCAGTCATCGACGAGGATTCCGTCATCCAAAGAGTATAAAGCCTTCTCTTTAGGAAAATCATGTTGTGTAGTGATTTGACCTCGTACATCTTTGTTAAAGTATCCTAGATAACTTTTGATTTTTTTATCTCAGAGATACTTGACAATATTTTGTCTGCTATAGCCAAGTGTAAATTGGCAACAACATTATCATTCATCTCATTTCACTTTCCATCATCTGTAATTTACACCAGTCTATCTCCGGTAGCCTTCAAGCAATTCTCTTTTCTTAAAACTGCTTGTATCTTTATTTTTCACAACATAAAATTGCTTCCATTGAACTTTGTTATCTCTTACCTGCCCGCCATTATATCTAAAACAATTTAGTAGACTTGACAAAACAATCACGCTTTAATAAAAAAATCTTTAAAAACTTTTCTGATGTGGAAGATCAGTCTAGGCTGCAACCACAGAGTGTACTCAGAATTTTAAGAAATTTTACACCAATGCTCTGATACCACTTGTTGGTCTCACGTGCGGTAATTTGAGATAATAAATATGAAAATAAAAAATAAACTTGACAACGAGATTTACGTAGAAAACTCCTAAAAATTATTAAAGTAAAAAACACGGGCAAGATCAAAAGAATTTCCACTATAATATTTTATGGTGTACAACCCACTCGCTGTGTTTCCAAAGAGAACACACACTCTCTTAATACAGGAGAACAAAACACATCACAAATATAATAGAACTAAGTACTTAAATGCTATAAAATGAGAGAAAACTCGAAGAAGCGATACTTGAATTATGAAGAAATGCATCTATTTATAGATGCAATTCCTCGTCTGAACGTATCCTTCCTTTTCGAAATTTTCGGCCATTTTGACAATCATTTAAAATGTGTGCCAACTTATTTGGACTGGATGACTTTGCCGACAATGTTGCATCCTATCAATGTTGCAAAGTTGTTGCGAAAACTATAAATTGGATGAAATCAGATTAGATGTTATAGTTGTTCCAAGGTAGTGACATTTCACATCGTCTAAAATTTTGGTAAAAATTGTTAGAAGTGTCTAAATATTTAAGTTTTTTAAATTCTAACAGTGTGATTTTGAATGAAGATGAAAATCATATCGTAAGAATAATAATTTTTGAAGAACCTGCAACATTATCCATTGGATGTCTTATGGAAGAGTATGTAAAGATATAACGTGGTAATGATAATACCAACAAATATCCTAAACGATACATATTATTAATTGTAGATAAGAGCTCAGTATTTAAAAAATTTATATGCAATCTACTACACGAACAATGCATAATTATCCAAATGTAACATTGACCAAGTTGATATTTTATATTTGGCCATATGTATAAAAAAGATGATAATATGTTCACTACAAGAAATTCAATGTACAACAACACTCAATAGACAACAGTTTTATCAGAAACCGTTGTCTTTTTTCCTTTTAACAACGACTTTCGTTAAAACCGTTGTCTTTGTGAATTTTTTCCTTGTCTTTGATGAGTCAACGACAACAGTTTTAGCAAATCGTTGTCTATGGGCGTGTTTTTTGGTTGCTAAAGACAACGATTTTTGTTAAAACCGTTGTCTTATATGGGTTACGACAAGCCGCTGTCTATTAGCGTGTTTTTTGGACATTCGACAACGGTTTTAGAAAACCGTTGTCGATTAGCGTGTTTTTTGGACAAACAACAATGAACTAAACCGTCGCTAATTAAAAATAACGACGGTTTTTAGTTAAATTAGCGATAGTTTGGGTTAAACCGTTGCTAAATTTAGTGACGGATTTAGCAAAACCATCGTTATATTTAGCGACGGTTTCTAGCAAAACCGTCGCTATTTTTAAATTTACGACGGTTCAACAATTAACCGTCGCTATTAACCAAAAACCGTCACAAATTGTCTATAAATATCAGTGTTTTCGGTCCATTTTCCTCCACACCACTTCACAACACTTAAAATTTTTCTCTCTTAACACGATTTTAGTTTCGATTTAGGATAAATTTTTTCACTTTAATTTTTGGTAAATTTTTAAGTGTTAATTAAGTTTTTTAATATTGTTAGCATAGTTAAGTTTTTTAAGATTTGTGAAATTATTAAAAGTAATTTTTTTATTTTACGAAAAAAATTAGCGACAGAAATGATGAAAAAACCGTCGCTAATTGGCGACGAAAAACATGAAGAAACTGTCAATAATTTTAGCGACGGTTTAATAAATCGTCGTTAATTAGTGACGATATTAATTTTCGTCGCTAATTAGCGACGATTTTTCATAAATCTGTCGCTAATATATTTGCGACGGTTTTTCAAATTGTAGCTACAATAACGGTGAAAAACAGTTGTCTTTGAGCGAACCCTTTAACCACAGGGGCTTTAACAACTGTTTTTCAGGACATACCGTTCACCGTTGTCGTATGTGCTTTTTCTTGTAGTGGTAGCTAGTTTCTAAAATAATTCTCGATTCAGAACTGCATCAATGCTATTTCCTTGGTACTCTCTTTTTTATTTTTTTCTTTTCATTTGTACTAAAAAAATCACCATTTAGAGGGAAAAAAATTAATTTTATAATTTATATATGTATATTCATTTTTAGTTTATTGTAACCTATAAATAAGATTAATTCAAAAATTTAAAAAAAAATTAAATTAAACTATGTAAATCAAATATATATATAGTAGTTATTTGAATTGATGGAATTATTTACATAAATGACTTAAAAAAATTTAATATTTATAAAGTTATAAATAGTTATTTCATAGAACTGATAAAGAATATTTTAATAATATTTTTTTATAGTAAAGTTTAGAGTAAATTGATTAAAGATCAGTCTACTTTTAGTGCGCGAGTAAAGTGTGCTGTTTCAGTGTGAAATCTGTGCTATAATAGAATTTTTGGTTGAGTTGACTTGAGATGATAGTTGTTATGTTAAAATCTTCAAATAGAAGAAAGAGTAGACACATGCTAAAACAATTCAAAAAATAAATTTATTTCCATGAAATAAAATGTTTAATAATACATTAAAAATGTAAAAAAAAAAAAAATTTAAAAAAACTTATATATGGCTTGAGAAATCATGCTATAAAACTGTATAATTAAGATTATAAGATAAATTTATGTGCTCTTTTTGCACTATACATCATGACTCTATCCCATCCCTATCTAGATGGCTTGAGAATCCAATCCAAAAATGTAGACTTGGCGTTGGATCTATCCACCAGCCCGCCATGGCGTTCCCTACCGGAACAAGCTCCGGTGCCGTATCTGTGGTGGATTTAAAAGTTTTTCTAGTCTGATGGAGTCATGAAAAGTAAGAGTGTTGTGAAGCATTATTTCCCTTTTCATGGATGCATGAAGGTGGTGGAGTCCATATCCTTGTATCCAGTAGTTAGTACTCTCAGGTACAGAAGGAATAACAAGATTTTCTACATTTAAATGGTAAAGTGCCAGAAAATCCACAAATTTAATTAATAACAGTTTTTTTATAATATATAAAAACAATCACACGATTGAGTTGCGGTAATAGAACAAGTTTTAAATCGTACAGTAGTTTAAACATCATATTTTCGCTACCAACCATACCAACTAATTATTTTGTAATGTCACTACAAGAAAAAAGCCTAAAGCCTAAAGACAACGGTGACAAACCGTTGTCGTATGTCCTGACAAACCGTTGTTAAAGTTCCTGTGGTTAAAGAGTTCGCTCAAAGACAACGGTTTTTCACCGTTGTTATATCTACAAAACCGTCGCAAAAAAAATTAACGACGGATTTATGCAAAACCGTCGCTAATTTTAGCGACGGTTTGCCATAAAGTCCATCGCTGATATTAGCGACGATTTTTTCATGATTTCCGTCGCTAATATTTTCAGTAAAATAAAAAAATTACTTTTAATAATTTAACAAATCTAAAAAAACTTACAATGTGACTATGTTAACAATATTCATGAACTTAACCAACAGTTAAAAAGTTACCAAAAATTAAAGCGAAAAAATTTATCATAAATCGAAACTAAAATCGTGTAAGAGAAAAAAATTTTAAGTGTTGTTTGACCCTCAAAAACGCTCAAAGACAACGGTTTTCTATAAAACCGTTGTCATTGGCTCTAAAAACCGTTGTCTTTTGCCCCCAAAACACAACGGTTTTTATAAAACCGTTGTCTTTTGATTAAAAAATGTACATACAACAACGGTTTTCACTAAAACCGTTGTTAAAAAGTATACGACAACGGTTTTAGTGCAAACCGTTGTCGTATATGCGTCGTTGATTTGGTTTTTTTTTTTTTTGTAATGTGTGAGGTTAAACTTACAGATTCAATAGATTAACTTCTTGCACATTCCTTTGCACCTGTGTACCGGACTTGTTGGAATGAAAGGCATCTCGGCAAGCTTTGTCTCATGAATTCTATATAAAAATAAATGAACAAGTACCAAACTGACCAAAATCCGCACATTGTTTGCACAACCGACAATAATAAATTAATTGTGTACCAACAAATCTTTCGTACCTGAGCGATGCGACTGTAATAATCTCATAATCCTTTTCAAGAACAGCCGTGTAGAAGCCTCTAAAATCCACACGCTTAAAATTTGATCTGCAAATTATGTGAAAATTGATTTAAAAAAATGTTCTTAAAAAGTAATTATTTTTACAATTTAAAAATATACTATATATTATGTAATTAATATTTCTTACCCACAATTGTAGACAACACTAGGAATCACTTTAATTCTTGTGTGCCTATCTTTTATTGGCTCAAAGCATTCTTCCATTAATCTTCTCGCAACTCCAAGTTTGGAGTGACACATTGTTCTCAAGTATATGTCATCAATATACATTCCAAACCCATCACTCATTTGATCACCACCTTGGGTATATCGTCGCCCCGGATTTAATGCTCCCAAAAAATTGGCGGATATCCGAGTAGAAGTAGAAGAGCAGAAGAAAGCTCCCGGGAGAAGAAAAACACACAAGAGAAAAGAGACCCTTCCCCGAGCCGAGGAGTAATAAAAATGATTTCGGGAGGATCCACCGATGGCGACTCCAACCGGGCTCGAAAAGCCAGAAGCAGGAGGGAATGCTTGGAGGTCGATGGGAGGAAGAGAGACGAGCCAGTCATAAGCTTTGGACCAGAGGACCTCAGAGGAGTTAATTTACCCCACAATGACGCTCTTGTTATTCAGGCCCGAGTGGCTAATTATGATGTGTTGAGGGTATTTGTTGACAATGGCAGCTCTGTTAATGTCATATTTAAGGAAGCCCTGATCCAAATGGATCTGCACGAATATCAACTAGAGGCGGTTGAGACTGCCTTGTTTGGTTTTGCTGGGCATGCTGTGTACCCTGAGGGGGAAATCATTCTACCCTTGACCCTGGGTACTGGAGATCTAAGGAAGACTGTGATGACTATTTTTACAATAGTGGATGCCCCATCATCGTATAATATTATATTGGGAAGGCCGGCCATGAATGAGATGAGAGCCGTGACCTCCACTTATCACCAAAAGATCAAATTCCCAGTGCGAGGACAGGTTGGGGAAGTCAAGGGGGACCAACCCTCTTCTCGGAAATGTTATGGGGAGACGGTCCGAGTAGATCAAAAGAAAGCAAGGAAGGAAGGGAAGGAGAAAAAGTATCAAGAAGGGACAAAGGAGGGAGAAGTGCATTTTGTCGCAGAAGAAGAGCAAGAGGTGGTGGAAATTGTACCGGGAAAACACGTCCGGGTGGCTCGAGACATCTGCGCATCCACCCGGGTAAATCTCTTAAATTGTTTGAAAATTAACATTGGTGTTTTCGCCTGGTCTCAACAGGAACTGAACGGGATCTCGCCCCAAGTGGCCGAGCATAAATTGAATATCCTCTCGGGATCTCGACCCTTAAAGCAAAAGAAAAGGCATTTTGACCCTGAAAAAGATAAAGTGATTGAAGAGCAAGTGGGAGAGTTGCTGAAGGCCGGACATATCAGGAAAGTCCAGTTCCCCACTTGGCTATCAAATGTGGTTCTCGTCCCAAAATCTGCTGGGAAGTGGAGAATGTGCGTTGATTTCAGGGACCTGAATAAAGCCTGCCCCAAAGACTGTTATTCACTCCCTCGGATTGATCAGCTGGTAGATTCTACTTCTGGATGCGAGTTATTAAGCTTTCTGGATGCATATCAGGGGTATCATCAAACCCCCTTAGCTCTGGAAGATCAAGATAAAGCCAGTTTTATCACCTCCGGGGGCACCTTCTGCTATGTTGTTATGCCTTTTGGATTGAAGAATGCAGGGGCTACGTACCAACGCTTGATGAATCTAGTCTTCCAAAAGCAAATAAGTCGGAATATTGAGGTGTATGTGGCTGACATTCTAATCAAGACCCAGGAAATCTCCAACTTTATTGATGACTTGGCTGAGACCTTTACCACCTTAAAACAGTACGGAATAAAGCTCAACCCAGGCAAATGTGTATTAGGGGTCAAGAGTGGTAAATTTTTGGGTTTCTTAGTAACTGACAGAGGAATCGAAGTAAACCCTGAAAAAATCAAAGCAATAATGGACATGCCTTCTCCTCAATCTGTCCGAGATGTGCAAAAATTAACTGGGTGGATTGCTGCCCTGTCACGCTTCATCTCCCGATCTGCCCATCGGAGTTATCCATTTTTCCAGGTTCTAAGAAAAGCACAAAAGTTTGGCTGGGACGATAGATGTGAACAAGCTTTTCAAGACTTGAAGAGACATCTGGCTGAATTGCCTATTTTGGCCAAGCCTGAGCCCGGAGAAAAGTTGTGGGTCTATCTATCCGCCACTGAGTTCGCTGTTAGTTCTGTGCTTGTCAAGGAAGAAGGAGTCAATCAGAAACCAATATATTATGTCAGTCACGCCCTTCGAGGAGCAGAATTAAAATACAGTGAGTTGGAAAAAATAGCATTGGCCCTGATAATGACCGCTCTGAAGCCGAGACCTTATTTTCTCTCACATCCTGTCGTGGTCCTTATCAACTCTCCACTCGGAAGGATCATGACTCACGCCGAAGTCTCCGAAAGAATGGTCAAATGGACTGTGGAGCTTGGGGAGTATGACATTGAATACAAATCCCGAGCTGCTATAAAAGCTCAAGCATTAACAGACTTCTTAATTGAAATGATTCAACCGGTGGAAGAAGAGGTATGGAGAGTGTTTGTGGAGTCGGGGTGGTCCTGATTGCCCCATCAGAAGAGAAAATCAAGCTGGGTTTGAGGATTGACTCCAGGATCACCAACAACGAAGCAGAGTATGATGCTATTTTGGCAGGGTTACAGGCTATCTGGGAAGTAGGTGCTTCCCGGGTCATCATTTATTCTGACTCCCAGTTGGTTACACAGCAGATCAAAGGAGTGTATGAGGCCAAGAATGAAAAAATGCTCAAATAATTAGGGCTCATCACTGCCCGAGCAGCGTCTCTAATCGAATGGAGTATCGAGCAAATTCCCCGAGAGGAAAATGCAGAAGCCGATACCTTAGCTAAATTGGCTGCTTCCATGTCAGATATAAGCACTTGGGAGGTTATCTGTTTTACCCAGCTGGTGCTCTCTATCGATGAAGAAGTACCCTCGGTCAAGAATAGCTCACGGATGACTCCTATCTTTGAATACATAATGTATGAAAAGCTCCCAGAAGATCGAGTCCAGGCTGTAAAAATCAAAAAGCAAGCGCCCAGGTTCGTCTTTTTGAATAATGTTTTGTACAGGCGATCCTATCAGGGCCCATTACTCAAGTGCTTATCAGAAGACGAGGTAGAGTACGTCCTCCGTGAAATACACGAGAGATGCTGTGGTGAACACCTCAATGGAACAGCTCTGTCTCGGAAAACTATATTGGCCGGGTTCTGGTGGCCTCGGATGAATCAAGATGCTGTCCGACTTGTTCAAAAATGTCAGGTTTGTCAACACCATTCTAATTTTCATCATCGCCCAGCTGCAAGTATGCAACCAATCTCCGCATCGTGCCCTTTTGACCAATGGGGTTTGGTTATTGTGGGTCCTTTCCCCATAGCCCGAGCACAGAAAAAATTCCTTCTTGTGGCTGTGGATTATTTCTCCAAGTGGGTAGAGGCCAAGCCATTAGCCAAGATTACCGAGGAAGAAGTCATGAAATTGTTATGGAAGAATATTGTTTGCAGATATGGTATCCCGAGGAGATTAATTTCAGATAATGGAAGGCAATTCCAGGGAAACAAAATCACCTCCTGATGTCAAGAAATGAACATTATTCAATCTTTCACCTCAGTAGCTTACCCTCAGGCTAATGGCCAGACTGAAGTGATTAATAGGATCATTGTGCAAGCACTGAAAGACCGACTCCATGGGAAGGGTAAAGATTGGGTGGAGGAATTACCAAGTATCTTATGGGCATACCGAACTACGCCTCGATCATCTACTCGAGAAACACCCTACAGCCTTGTCTATGGTTCAGAAGCAATCCTACCCGTGGAGATTGGGCAATCTTCTATTCGGATAGAATCTTATCCGAGCAACAATGATCAGTCCCGGGCCATTGAACTTGATTTAGTGGAAGAAAAAAGAGATCGGGCAGCCATTCGAATGGAAGCTTATCGCAGCCGGGTGATGAAGTCCTACAACAAGCATGTTCGGACACGAAATTTTCAGGTTGGGGATCTAGTTATGAAAAAGATCAAGTCGGTAGGTGATGTGGGAAAATTAGAAGCAAGGTGGGAAAGACCTTTCAAAGTAATTCAAAGAGTTAGCTCAGGTGCGGCCTATTATTTGGAAGATCCTCAGGGACATGCCCTTAAAAGACACTGGAATGCATTTCATTTGAAGAAATATTATGTATGAAGAATTGTACCTATTATAAGTTCTCTTAATAAAGGAATCATTCAACAATTGATCTACAAAGTCTAAGGACCCGTACCTTGGCCCGGGGACCCGCACCCCGGTCATCTACAAAGTCCAATGACCCGTACCTTGGCCCGGAGACCCGCACCCCAGTCATCTACAAAGTCCAAGGACCCGTACCTTGGCCTGGGGACCCGCACCCCGGTCATCTACAAAGTCCAAGGACCCGTACCTTGGCCCGTGGACCCGTACCCTGGTCATTTACAAAGTCCAAGGACCCGTACCTTGGCCCGGAGACCCGCACCCCGGTCATCTACTAAGCTCGGGGACTCATACCTCGGCCATTCACCGATTTCAGGGGCCTGCACCTCGTTAATTTAACAAGCCTAATTACCTAAGGAACTTTACTTGATAAGGGTTGATTCAACTTCACGGAGATACGGGAAGAAAAATCAATATGACACTTGAAGATATATGAGAACGATTATTCGAGGCAACAATAAACAGGAAATAGACATTTCATTAAAGACAGAAATATTTACAGGGTGCCCGAAAACTCGGGAAATAACTAAAAAAAACAAAAACAAACAACAATAGAATTTAATCTACGAGGGGGATCCTGCTCTTCTTCTGGCAGAGACATCGCAGCTTTTTCTAAATCAGGAAAATCCTCCCGGTTGGCTGGAACCAGGCCTGCCTCTTCATATTGTTCCAGGCACTTGTTGAAGCCCTGTTCAAAGTAAGGAAAAGCCTTATCGGCCACCATCTTCTTGAACTCCCGGGACTTCAAGAAGCGAACCGTTTGTTCTTTCTGGGTCTTCTTTATTAGCTCAACGGCAGCATGAAAGTCCTCAGCCCTAACCCGAGAAAATTTCGCTTCCGCCCTTGCTGCCTGCGTCTCTGCCCGGGCTTCAGCAAGTTCTGCCCGGGTCAAGTCCATCTATTGCTGCCAAACAGCCCTCTCCTGGGCCAGAACGTGATCGTGTAGCTCATTCAGCCTACCTACCTCCTCTTGGAGTTTGGCATGCGTCTCCCGGGCAGAGGTGGCTTGTATGTTGGCCCTTTTGGCAGCCTGAACAACTCGCTCAAAAGTCGACATGAGCATTTGCAAGCCCTGAAAGAACAGAAGATTAGAGAAATGAATACAAAATAAAATGACGGGTAAATAAAAAAAAGACTTACAGAGAAGGACCGGGCCACTCCTTCACACAGAAGCTCATTAGGATGAATTCCCTGAAGGTGTGCCACCTCATCAGGGCGTAGAAGACCTCAGATCATCTTGACGAGATCCGAGCTAACGTCTTCCCCAAAAATAATAGGGAGGACCCAAGGCCTTCCTCCCGAAGGACCAGCAGAGGAACCGGTGAGAGGAGGGGAGCGGACGATCTCTTCGGGTTCATCTTCCACAACCACCGTCTCAATGACCGGCTCAGTTATGGATTTTCTCTTGCCGGTTTCGAGAGGAGCCGAGTCCTCCTCATGGGTGGTCTCTTCCCGGGGAGGGTTCGTCTCTGCCCGGGCCTTATTTTCCGCTTCGACCCGGCGTTCCTCAGCTTCCCGGGCTTCAACCTCCGCCCGAGCTTGGCGCTCTTCATTCTCTTGAGCCTCCCGGGCCCTCTTTTCCGCCCGAGCTTTCTTCTGCTCGGCCTTCTTTTTGGCAGCCGCCTCAACCAGGCTTGCCCTTATCATATCTTCTTTAGCTGCATCAATTAACAAGTCAGAAAAATTTACATACAGGAATAAAAGAACTATGAGGAATAATTTACCAGCCCGTGACTCGGCTTGATCGTATTCATCAATAATCTGGTCCATCGGGTCTTCAGTTCGGGACCCAATCCCATAGAACACCAGATTATCTCCCCCGATCAGCACTGAAGACTGAAAGGATTGCTTTTCCAAAGCATCCCAAGCTTGGGTAAAAAGGAGGGAGGAGCTTGTAGTCTCGGGGAAGCTCAGGTTGCGGGGGCAGGGAAGTAAGAAAGCCTGCCGTGCAGGTCGGAAGAGTGGGGGTTGTAAAAAGAAAAATTTTGTTTTCCACCCCTTCAGAGAGGAAGGGATGTCAGTCAAGAACCGATAATGCATTCGGGCCATGAAAGAGAAGACTCCATCATTAAATCGGCAAGAAAAAAAATAATGGAAAATAGAAAAATTGATTAGAAAGGATTTCATGCGAAACAAAATAAAAGTAGCAGTCATAATGCGGAAAGCATTAGGGTAGAGGTGATTAATGAGAAGTCCAAAGAACCAGGCAACCCCTTCAAAAAAGTGGTGGACTGGAAATCGGAGCCCACTTTTGAGTTGTTTGACGAAAAAAGTTTGATAGCCCGGGGGTGGGGTGTCAGGGTAGTCGGAGGACCCGGGAATTTGAATTTTGTAAGTGAAAGGAATGGACCCTAAAGATCTAATTTCTTCTATATTACCCGGGCGTAGGGTAGAAATCACAGTAGAGAACCACAAGGGCCCTGCTACCTTATCCTTCCCCTTGCCAAGAGTACTGAGAGGATGGGAAGAAGAAGTTTTAGGTTTTTGGAGAGGTCGGGAAGAAAAAATGGGTGTGCCTATGGGAATATGGGCAGATTGTTCGGAAGGTGTCGGAGAGTTATCCTCTGACTGACCCCTAACATGCTTACCAGACGTGGAAGAGGTAGAATTTGACATAATGAAGAAAATAGTTTATAGAAAGAGGAACTTACGGGAAGAGAAGCGAAGGTGGTGATCGATGACTGGAAAATCGTCGGAGTAAAGATTTGCGTGTCGGAAAAGCTTGAGAGAGAAATTTGGCAGAGCTTCACTACGAGTTTGAATTTGCAAATGGTTTTTGAAAAATCGGTCATCCAATATATAGAAGGGAAGGAATCAATCTACACTGTTGATCTAAAACAAATCGAACGAACCAAATTAACCTCGAAAATTGAAGCGACATGATTAGACGGGATATTTGAAAAGACAAGTGCATAAATCGAGGCGTCATGATCATTTATATGCTCGAAATACGTACAGATTCTGACAGCTTCAGTAGGGCACGCGCCATTATAACACTATATTAATTACCCGAGAATACAGAACGGCATCTTATCTATAAGCCCGGGTGGTGTAAGAACCCGGAATCTTATTTGTAAGCCCGGGTGGTGTAAGAACTCGGCATCTTATCTATAAGCTCGGGTGGTGTGAGAACCCGGCATCTTATCTACAAGCCCGTGTGGTGTGGGAGCTCGGCGTCTTATTTGTAAGCCCGGGTGGTGTGAGAACCCGGTATCTTATTTATCATTCCGGGTAGTGTGAGAGCACGACATATTTTTTATAAACCTGGGCGATATCATGCCCCGGCATTTTATTCTGAACCCGGGAACTTCGAGGCCCGGCAATTTATTTTAAGCTTAGGAAACATTAGGTCCTGGCATTTCAGTTTTACTCGTTAGTTATATATTATTCAGTTTACATGAGTTTGTTTACAGAAGATTAAAGAAGCAAAATGCGGTAATCAAAATTGTATTAAGGAAGTTTTCGATACCGTCTTACATCTGCTATTCTCAAGGCTACATAATCTTGCCACTCAGATATCCAATAAGTCAATTCCTGAATGTGAAGATTGGTAAAGGACTCGGCGGTCGAGATCTTGTTCAGCTGATGCCATTCCTTCCACAGCATCGCATGCAACAGAACTTGGTCAGTGGCCAGATCAGCAACTTGAGCTACTTCAAGCTCTCGCCTGTATATCCTCGCCACTGCTCTTTATGCACAAGTGAAGGCCAAGCCGCTTCGGTGCATGTTACTGATATCTTGAATTTTATACCAGGTAGACATGACCTTTACACATATATATTCTTCAATAGTCCTCTTCAAACCCTCCAGATAAGGGTGTATTCCGACTGGTGCTTGAGCGTGCGTACCGTCGGAAGTGATTGTACTACTGCAAGCACTAGAATCACTTGAACTCGACATATTGAACTGATGTTATCACCTTTCGTTTCTGTCATCTTATTTATAGGCAAGTGGCATTTAATATTGAAGAAGTTGGAAGGTCTCAAGCCAATCAAAACTTTTTCTCATTTATTAGGAAGGAGTTAATCACAGCCGTTGATCTACGAACACATGAACAATTAGGATGAATTTTGGAATTTGAGCCGGGCAGACGAAAGGACGCGCACGAATATCAATGTGTCAGACTTATCGGATTCTCGGAAATGCTAAAGCATGCGTCATAGCCATACCACGCGGATTACCTAAGAACACCAACCAACAGAACATCTGAGCCCGGGAAATTTAAGGTCCCGGCACCTTATTCTAAGCCAGTGGTATATGAGGTCTCGGCATTCCGGTTTATCGTTTACCCGTTATTAATTCTTGACTGATGTCAATTAGCTTTCAATTATTTAATTCATGATATATGCGTCTACTTATGAAATTTAAAGATATTAGGAAAATAAACGACCGAGACAAACTGAGAAAAATATTTCTTGTATTATTCATCTAACAAAAATTAACACTATTACATCAAAATATTCCTCTTCTACAGCAGCCTCCCATTTTTTCAACCAACTGGTTAAAACTCCAGTGGAAGTCTTGAGGAAGCTGTCCGAATCAGCAATCTGATGGAGGATTTTCCTCTCTTTCTGAAGCATTAGCTGGTAGACATGTCCATCAGTAAAGATGTCTGACCACTCGGATATGTGCAAGCATTCCCGAAATTTCTTCATTTTTGCTACTAATCTGGGAGTAGTAGCTTTCTCCCGTTTCATAAAGGAACTTCAGCCCTTGAAGCTCTTCCCAATAGCAAAGAATTTTGTGGAAGACTTCATCTTCCATAGTAGCTTTTCGAGCCTCCAAAGTAGATTCCTTGAAAACCTCGGTCATATCCGAAACCTTTGAGCCACTTGCGCCTGCCATTATACTCCTTGGATAATAATTTGGTAAGATGATGGAAAAATAGGTGGGTTATTATATATAGGGGGAAGAGGTTGATCATAGTTGTTGATCTTTGAATGCATGAACGGTCAGGATGGGTATTGGAAGTTGTACCAGATAGTTGAAAAGACGTGCACAGATATCAGAATATCATTATTATCATCCTCGGGAACACGAAACGTTTTGGATAAGATTGAAGTTTAGGGCTCACGTCAGCAATATCCACGTGTCAGTACACTACAATCAACCCATAAAATCCCAAGTGATAAAGCGATTTTCCTGACCGGGCACACGAGACCAATCGGGACAGCGAGTGGGCTCTAGCCCGACTAATTAAGGAGGGAGTGATGATGCCCCGAGACGTCCCGGGTCATGGATAGGTCCTGGGACTTCCTGGGCCATGAATAGTGCCCGAGTCAGGATGGTATGCTCCCAGGCCGATAGCATGACAAAATAGGTTAAGGACCTGAGTCATATAACTGCTCGAGACGAAGAGAGCACAACTTAGAGAAATCACAAAGCGAGCAATCAGTCAGTGGACCGAGCCATTGGACCACCCGGGACATGACTTCCCCAAGACGTGGAATGCCCGAGCTCTTCTATAATTGCCCGAGAAGCATTCTGCTCGGTCACCTCGATATGAGTAAAGCATTTAATGGCGTCAACTTGGTAGGGCATGCACAGCCGACCTATCTCTGACAATAACATAAATGGTTGGCAAAATTAAGTGGGCTGGATGTGACTAGTATATGATTTGACATGTCAGAATATATGGTATAATCAGCCACCCTATTATCATTAATGATCAGCGCAAGGAACGAGGTCATCATTGCAATCTCTACTATAAATATCAGGTTCTTTATTTGCATTTACTCTCCATTCAGATATTAAATCACATTGAATACTCTCATTTATTGCCCCCTTTACATATCAATCACACGGTCATTACTTGACTACATTGGTTTTATCGCTTGAGTACCCTGCTGACTTAAGCATCGGAGTGGCCACGCCGGACATCCCTCTGGCGCCCATTCACGAGTTTCTTTCCCTGTGTGCAGGTTACAGCTAAAGCCATATTGCGGAGATATATCTCCTTACTCTTATTCCCTTCATTATCTTGATAACAGATCCGGTGGAGCACCCGACCCGGCTCATCCATTTCACCCGGATCGCATCAATAGCAAACTCATAAATTTTCTAATTAGCTCTCTCTCTCTCTTTGTCTCTGTCTATGTGTGTATATCATATAGCAAAAACTAGAAGTTGAGAAAGTTTGGTATAACATACATTTTTTCTCACACTGAGGACAAGTGAGTAAATAATCACTCTCATTTGCGGGGTTTGCACAAAATTTGCACACACAGTATGGGCAATACCATGGACCTGCTGGAACATCCTGGAAACGATATGCATTCAGTTTGATCAATCGAACAAAATTTCATAATTTTCTCTTTTTTGTACGTGGCATGCACTTTAGAATTTCTAGCAAAATGAGATATATATTATTATTTCAAACATGTGAAAAAAATGTTTTACAATAGAAATTAATTACTAATATCTACCTCCATGTCCATGCATGCTTGATGATAAGTAGAATTACATTGCTCACAGCACATCAGATCCCCTCCGTCAGCACAAATCCTACAAGCATCATCGTGCACATCACCTACACAGTCAAATCAAATTGGATCATTTCGTTAAACGATTTTTCTCATTTCTATGATCTCGGTATTCAACAGTAAACCTTAAAAAATAATGAGGAAAAATTAAACAAGATTCATTAATTCACCTGCGGTACACTCCGTCTCAATCATGTTAAATTTATGGCATTCGGATTCTCTGGGCTTGTTCCAAGCTTCAACCAGACAAGATAGCAACGAAGCTTGCGGCGTGCGTGCAACATATATGTTTTCGTATGGTTTATCGCCATTTCTCCCACCATGAACTAGAAAATCTGCAGCAGTGAAGACATTGTTGCAGCAAGCACACAAAATGCCCTCCCTCTTCATCATTCCTCGTTTTTCCTTCTCGTCGAATGGGAAGACTGCTGCATTTTCTTGGACTGTATTCGTATCTATCAGCCAAGAAAGTATGGTGGGCTTCATTGCTCTTTTGGTCCCCAGCTTGTCCAGTGAACTTCTTTTCCTTGTGGTAGAAAACCCTAAATTCTGAAGACATGGATCCTGTTGACTCATGTCCCTCTCCAGCTCTTTTCGACTTCCTCTCTCCCCTATTCGGAGTGGACATGCTTCGCCTTCTGCTCCTGTTGATTTCGAACATCTTGCATTTTGATGATTTTCCATTTGGAAGGATCTTTTGTCTCAAGCTTTTCAAATCATCAATGTAATTAATTAGGTTATTTAAAGAGTTTGATTTGCCAACTCAGACCTCACTAGACACCCTCGAAATTACCGATTATGTTGCCTTTCCTTGTCGGTCGGTTCTGGCCTTCTGGATCTCGCCGGTGAACAAGCACGGACGACCCCTCCGGTGTTGTATCTCTTGTTCAATCTATATATATATACAAGACTCATCGGAGTCTGCTGCAACCTTCTCGTACGTCGACATCTACTTAGGTTTTCTTGTCCTAATATTCCAAGAAAAAATAAATCCAAGTTATGTATGATAAAATAATATGTCATTTTTTGGAGATAAATTGTTAAACTAATCTTTAGACCCTTTTAAATATACACTTTTCAAAGTCAGTTGCGAGCTTCTCCTTGCTGGTTTTCTGAAAAATTTCAACGGATCTTCTACAAATAAATAGAGGAACTAATCTTCTCCTCGTTCTAATTAGGGTCTCTCAAAAAAAGTTCAGATTACATATGCATCAATTCACCGGATATAGCTACAGATCTGTAGCTTTTTTGTATATAAATTGAGGAACTTATAATCTTTATTCACCTTTGAATATGCACTCGTCGGAATCCGCCGCCACCTTTTCGTCGTTCTAAGTAGGGTTTTCTGAAAAATTTTCTGTGTATGCATCCATTCGCTATATTTAGCAAAAGATTTATACCGTGCATTCGATTGGTCGTAGGTTCGAATCGAATGAGAGTTTTTTTTTAAAATTTTTTGCATGTAGATGTCACAGCTAATTAGATTTTCTAGTAGATGTAAAATTTGCACGTACTATCGTGGTCTTGAAATTTATTATACTAATTGTTGAGCATAAGATTTTAGAAAGTTCTGATTGCATTATTTTTTTTCTTTATAATATTGATTTTGTGAAGATCCTACATTGAATCATGTTTAATTCATTTAAATAAATAAAATTGTAACTGATTATATTAATCACGAGAACAAATAACTTAATTTGTGGACTAAATCTATACGTTAATAAAATTATTTTTGAATTAGAAATGGCCACAGTATTGTATTTCCGATAATTGCACAGAAAGTGCACGCACATCATTACAGAGCAAGTTTGTACAGATTATTAATCGAGCTCGTTGAAATAGTTCTGTTTTCCCATATATTTTGTGTGTAATAACTGTTTTTCTATATTTGGCTATATACATAACTATAATCATAATGTGTAGCTAGTTTCTAAAATAATTCATAATGTATTTGATAATAATTATATCACAAAAACTCATGAGGTTTCACATGTCAATTTTGTGAGACGGATATCAAATATAACTCAGTTCATGAAAAAATATTTCTTATATGTCAAAATATTATTTTTCTTTGTAAATATGGATCGAATCAATCCGTTTCATAGATATAAATCTTTGAGATCTTCTGAAAAGATATTTACTCTTATTATATATACCTAAAACTTAATATGCAACTACATTAGAGAACACCAACTTTTATTTTATTTGTTTGTTAAACAAATGCTTGAAAAGTCAATTGAATTTTTGAACTTGAATTTTTTTGAAAAAAAATAATATTTAAATTTTAAATTCGCGAATGCTTCGAAAGAATTAATTTTTTTTTGAAGAAATAGATGGTGGTGTCGTTAATAAATACTAGTATACTGATGCACGCGTTGTATGCTTGTACAATATTTTTTATTATTCTTTTGATTTGTGTTTAAATGAGAATCAAAATATAATTATAAGAAATAGTGAGGGACTATACTGCAATTTTGATATATGAATTTAAAAATAAATAAGAAAAAGAAAGGAAAAAAAACTAAGTAGGAATTGAACCTACAACTTAATGTTTAGAAAATAAATACTATATCAACTGAGCAATATTTGACTTGCTTTAAAGTTTTAAAAGTTAGCTACTATAGGTGCATGTCTCAAACCTAATAATATAGTATAGATAAAATTTACGCACGACACATTAGGCGAAAGCTATCAGAAGCGAATTAAGTGATAATCTTTAAAACAAATCACTACATGAATTATTGAAAAATATGTACGGTTCCTCTAATAAAATTTGGTCGGAAAAATTGCAAATATTGTCTTGTTTTGATTTTTGGTCATGTAAGCTTAGTCAAAGTTACGTTTAATCTTAGTGCAATAATTCAGTTTTTTTTTTTCAACTTTTCATCCTTGTTTGCCAGAATACCAACACGAGGTCGAATATTGTTGTGTAATACCAAATATTTGTTGAAGGGTTGGTAAAAATGATGATTTTTTTTATCAGATTAAAACCATATTTTGACTATTTGTGAAACTAAAAGTCAAAATAGATAACTTACATGACTATTTTTGCAAATTCCTCTAATTTGGAGTTAAAATTCAAAATCTGTTTTTAAATTTTCTCATTTTGCTGTTGTACCTGGACGACATGTTGGTAGCAGGCCCCAACAGAGATCAGGTCCAAGGATTAAAGACATATTAGGCTAGGGAATTTGATATGAAGGACTTGAGACTAGCAAACAATATTCTAAGGGATTCAAGTTCACCGAGACAGAAGTAATATAATGATTTGGCTTTCCCAGAAAAATTATTTGAATAAAGTCTTGCAACGCTTCAACATGCAAGATAGTAAGCC
This sequence comes from Primulina huaijiensis, assembly GCF_012295235.1. Lineage (NCBI taxonomy): Eukaryota > Viridiplantae > Streptophyta > Magnoliopsida > Lamiales > Gesneriaceae > Primulina > Primulina huaijiensis. The sequence continues at coordinate 17,367,257 of NC_133316.1, forward strand.
AGTTTCAACCTCTCTTCCTGTCAACTTCAAGTTATCCTCCGAGAAGTGTCCTAACAGTGAACAGAGATGATCGAGATGTCTCGAGTATCATATGCATCAGCAGTGGGAAGTTTGATGTTTGTCATGATCTGTACAAGACCGGACATTGTTCAAACAGTGGGAGCAGTTAGTCGATATATGGCAAATCCTGGACGAGAGCATTGGAGTACTGTTAAGAGGATCCTTAGATACATTAAGGGTACCTTAAATGCTGCATTATGTTATAGAGGATCATATTTTACACTCAGGGACTATGTCGATTTAGATTATGCAGGTGATCCTAATAAGAGAAATTCTACTACTAGTTATGTAATTGCACTTGCAAGAAGAGCAATAAGATGGATTTCAAAACTACAAACAGTTGTGACGTTATCTACGACGGAAACAAAATATACGATAGCTACTCAACCTTGTAAGAAAGCAATATGGATTAAAAGGTTATTGGAGGAGATCATACACAAACAAGATGAAGGATCGAGTGTGCTAATGTCTTTGAAGGCATTTCGAACACTATATTCTCCAATGAGCTGCAATAGCTCGTGTTCTAAGAATGTTAACACCGATGAATTAAATCGATTTTGGTTTAAAATCAAGCGAAAGAAACTCGAAGTAATCCTTCGTGAAGAAGACTGTTATTAGAAAACATTTTACTTATGTAAACTGAATAACTGAAAAATGGTAGATTAGTTTTTGCATTCATCAGTTCAGTTATGGTGACAACTGAACTGACGGATACTCTAACTGATCAAAACAATTTGAAAAATAGCAGTTAGTCAGTTAAATACACAAGATATGTTTATGGATGTTCGGAGACTTCAACTGCTCCTACGTCACCCCTTCTACCTCCACGGGTAGGATCCACTAGAAGACTTTGATTTATACAATTCTTTGTACAAACCCACTCAGCTAGGACTTACACTACAGCCTAAACTGAACTTCTAGCTACGACTGAAGGCAGCACCTTCCAGCCAACACTTGTTTAACGTCTATGTGTCAAAGACTACATACACAAGTTTAACGTCTTTGTGCAAGACGGTATTTGACTGGTTGAGAGTATTTGTGTGTGAGAACTGAACAATGATGTTCTCACACACTGAGGGGTATAAGCTTCTATACTAAGCTGATAACACGTTGAAATGTCCATCTGGGCTGATTGCTTCTGAAAGCTGATTTGCAATGTGTGTGCCCTTTCTTTTCTCTCTTATTTTTCTCATTGTTGTTGTTGAGTTTTCACTGATATTCTCTTTATATAGGCGGGAAAACTGATCGTACAGTGAGACTCAATTATTGTATCTGTTACATCTTGAATTCGTTTCTTGAACTTTGTGTCTCGACTTTTCGACTGCTCTTTTGAAAAGTTTTGTCTTTAATGTTCTGATGCAACGTCCATTATTGTCCTTTGACTGGACAATGACTTTGTACCTTCACGCACAACTGGAATCCACTGAAAGAGTTTGTCTTCATCTTTAACTGAAAGATTCTGACTGATGCTTCGGGTTGGTCAGCTGAACTGGTCTTCAGTTGAGCTGGTGAAATCAGTTGACTCGTCAGTTGAACTTATTTCACTCTCGTTCAGTTGAATTGATCAGCTGTGTTTCTTCATCAGTTGAACACTCCTTCGACTGGCCAGGCTTATGAGGTTCTCCTGCTGAACCGCCTATCAACTGGACAATCAGCTGGACTGCTCAATTGACGTAACAGTTAGACTGATTCAGTTTGTGCGATCAGTTAGGTCTTCAGTTTGCGATATAAACAGCTCGTGACTGATCCTAGATTATGCACACTAAGGTAGATTATTAGTAACACAAATTAACAAATTTTGTTAACATCTAAATCAATAATGCGAACTTGAAAAGTTCCAACACAAGAGAAGGTTTTTTTGTTTTGTGACAGTCAGAGTGCCTTGCACATCGCAAGGAATCCAGCCTCATTCCAGAACTAAACATATTGGAGTTCAATTTCATTTTGTTCGAGAAGTAGTATAAGAAAGAAGTGTTGATATGTAGAAAATTCATACAAATGATAACATAGCTGATGTTCTGACCAAGTTAGTGAACACTGAAAAGTTTGAGTGGTGTAGATCCTCAAGTGGCCTAGCGAAAACGTAAGCAGCAGGGAATGTCAAGATTGAAAAGATGTGTGGAAATGTGTTTGATTCTCAATCAAATCTCCCAATGGGATAAATGTCGGAAATTAAATGTAAGTGGCAGATTGCATTTAATGGCACACATAATTTATGGAGATGGTTGGCAGATTGTTGACGAGGAAAATTCAGACGTAAAATTATACGCATTTTTATACGGACAAAAAGCTTTATAAATAGAGCTCACTCCCATCATTTCATATCATTACTTCATCAAGTTTTTTCTCATCTTATTGCATTTGAATGCTTAGTTCTGTAATATTTGTGAGGTGTTTTGTCATCATGTATTAAGAGAGTGTGTGTTCTCTTTAGAAACACAGTGAGTGGGTTGTACACCATAAAATATTATACTGAAATTTTTTTCATCTTGCCCGTGGTTTTTACTATAATAATTTTTAGGGGTTTTCCACGTAAATTTCGGTGTCCAATTTATTTTTTATTTTTCATATTTATTATCTCAAATTGCTGCACGTTAGACCAACACACCCGACCTCCCAATTCAAATGTAACAAAATGGGAAATCAACCATAAAGCGAAACTGTTTTGCCGGTAGCCAACCTATACAGGAGTGGAGTTAGCCAATCGATTAATACTCAGATTCTTACATACCAGACTTTGATCAACCATCCATGATAGGAGATAAATAAGGGTTTTGCCTTCAGATTTGACGAATGAACAATAAATCCGTGGACAAAAATCTTATAATTTGAGATTTACGACACCAATAAGGAAATAAGATAAGAATTCATCTGGCGATCTCTCGTCTTTTTTGTGCGTGTTTTTAGATGAGTCGCCACTTACAAAAAAAACAAACTTTCCAAGATCACACTTCTTGGAAAAATCACATCCAGAATGAAAATCCTTGAATTATCAAGCTTACATATAAAAATTGTGGATGATAAAGAATGAAATATATTAAAAGTGGAATTGTTTGAGGATGTTGGCAGCTGCTGCAACAATGGCGTAAAGTATTTAGTTTATGATCTCACACAACTTTTTAAAGAAGTGATTAATTTTATAAAGCAGAAGTTTATGTTTAAATTTTTTTTTCTAATAATAATATAATTATTAAAACGTAAAATAATATGTAAGAATAATAATAAACATAGAAATATTAAGAAGTAAAAATAATGGATAGTTATATTATTTATTTATTATATTTAGGTTAGGTAATTTTATACACATAGTTGGGATACTTTTGTCATTTCATGATAATACACAAAATTAATATATATAGTTAAAATTATACAAGACACATCCTACCGTGTTATTTATCTGTATCTTTCATTTTACAATCCATCTAATAAATAATTTTATCACATATATCAAGCAGAGCCTAACTTGTTATTAGAATCATTTTCGTTGAAGTGAAATCAACATTATACGTGTTTTCGGATCTCAATTTAACTAAACAGAAACTGACAGAAAATTTGAATTTAATAAATGTTTAAAATTATTTTTAAAATTAATAATTAATAATATTTTTTAGTTATTAAAAACACTAGCTTAATTTTATCCATTCGAAAATAAATTGTTTATTAATTTTATATACAAGTGTTCCATTGTTTACGATTAGGGATGTAAATGAGCCGAACTGTTCGCGATCTTTTCGGATCTCGGCTCGTTAAAAAGCTCGTTCGGGCTCGTTCGTTAAGCTTATCGAGCCGAGCCCGAGCCTTATTTTGGGCTCGACAATTTTGTTGAGCCGAGCTTGAGAGTAATGATGTTCGGCTCGTTAGCTCGTGAACATGTTCGATAATAGGTTCGTGAGCTCAAAATTGAGCTCGGCTCGTTTAGCTGGCTCGTGAGCTCGAGCTCGAGCTCGGCTCGTTTAAGTGGTTCACAAGCTCGGGCTCGAGCTCGGCTCGTTTAGGTAGATCGTGAGCTCGAATTTGAGATAATTAATGAGTTATAATATTAAAATAATTATGTATGATAAATAATAATAAATTAAAAATTAAAAATTATATTAAAAAACGAGCCATTAACGAGCCGAGCCCGAGCCAGGCTCATTAAACAAGATAAACGAGCTTGTTTAACGAGCCGAACCCGAGCCAGGCTCATTAAACAAGATAAACGAGCCATTAACGAGCCGAGCTCGAGCCGAGCCCGAGCTTCATAACTTCCGAACGAGCCGAGCCCGAGCTTCAAACCAAAGGCTCGTAACGAGCCCGAGCCGAGAAAATATTTTAACGAGCCGAGCCCGAGCCTGATACTGTTCGGCTCGGCTCGGCTCGGCTCGGCTCATTTACATTCCTATTTACGATCCAATCATTTGCCTGGTATTTTGATGTATCACCATTGAAAGTTGAAAACTTTTGAATGATAGACAATGGCGCCAAATTTCGAAGCTTATTGTAAGCATCTGGAAGATTCTAAAGTTGTGGCTTGTGGTGTATGTGCGTCTAAAGAAGAGAAAGAAATATGCCCAATTATCCAAAATTGGAGCTTCACGCCGCGGATTCTCGGGTCAGAAAAACTTGAGTTCCTCGTATTTCTAGAGTCTAAATCTTTTCACGCATTGTAATTTATTGTTGTTGTTGTTGTTGTTGTTGTTGTTGTTGTTGTTGTTGTTGTTGTTGTTTTCAGCTTCTGGGTTCTCTGGATTCGGCGTCACTTCCATCAGGTGTTCTTATAATTTCTCTTCGTAATGTTTATTTTTATTTTAATCATCGCTCAATAATTTTTGGGTGAGCAAGAAAAGGGGGGCAAATGTGATATTTGGGGGATGAAACTAACATAATGAAAAATTTTATACTTAAAATTATTACTGGTTTTTGGTTAGTACTGTTGTGACCCTGTTTGGCGCAAACTGTTCGATAAAATGACTGAAAGAAGCTATTTTATGTGTCTTGATAGTGTAACTTTATGGTTTCAAAATCTTTCGCTTTCTTCCCACTTTTCAGAACCTCCTGACATCCGAAACTGGTTCTCAAGCTATGTATATGAGTCCAATACGCTCCATGGTTTTCAAGATTTTGATGCATCTGCCGGGATTTTCAATGAGGAAGAAAAGAAAGCGAAGTTGGATGATATTCGAGTAGTTGACAAAGTTAATGATGGTTTACTCGCTGGTAAAATGGAATCTTTGGATGGGGTTGTTAAATGTAATGAGTCTGATGAATTGGAAAACAGCAAGCGTGCCGATGTGGTAATTGAACTTCTGTTTTCATCCTTTTATATTTTATTAATTAATGGACGAGCTTCAATATGGAAGCACAAATCTTGATCCCCAGTAGAAAGAATCTAAAAACAAGCCTTTCAGTTTTTTTCTTCTTAAGGGGACGCAATTGAAGTAATTACATACAAATTATTATTTGGAACATAATATCTATCTGAACATTTTCATCATATTCGGTACATTCTCTTTTTCTTTATTTTTTTTTACCAGATATTTGGTACATTTTCACTCAGTCTAAAATGTGCACACTACTGTCACTGTTAACTGCTGCAAAGCTCTGGTGAAGGAGAAGTACTTTTAGTTGAAATGTTTAATCGTAAAAGGGATTGAAGCCCTAACACAATGTTTGGTTTTGTTTTGGCCTTTTGGGAGATTTGGAGAAAATAACCTTTTGCGTATGTGTTTGCTGATGTGTTTCATAAAATAAAATGTATATTCGGTTTTTCCGGTGAGAATGAGGTTATATTCTACTTGTCATAATCTTTCAATTTTTGGTGGACTTTTGTGATAGATTTCAAGATTGTCCGACTCCGACTCACTTTTGCTTGCTTCAGGTATGCAAAACTCGTCTGGGCATTAATACTGTGAATATACTCACAACATATAAAATGTTTGTATGATTTGATCCTTGTGTTAGAAGCAAAGATCGGTTAAAATGTTTACTTTCAAGTTCCAAATTCCTTTTGCCATTCTTTGGCAGCTGATATAAAAAAAGACTGATCTACATAAAGCTCTAAATAGACAAAATGTTCACTGTTCTTTTTATTTATAGTATCAGAGCCTCCTGACATTCGGAACTGGTTCTCTAGCTATTTGTACGAAACACCTATGCTGGATACTACAGATGGTTTCACATTTTCTGACTATAAAGAAGGCGAAGAAAGTGAGGCATGTAATGCTGAATTGGCCAGCCATAGCAGAATTTCAGAAGTAGTTAAAAGTATCGATTTAGTTAAAGGTTCCAAGCAGACTTATCAAACTGACTCTATGGTATGCCTATCTCGTTTCCTCCTTGTATCTTTGCATGTATGTTCTCGTGGCAGTTTTATATGGTTGTTATACAAATACCAAATTGCATATTATGTTCTCGGAAGTGATCTATCAGAAGTAGTTGGAAACACAAACTAAATCTTTTATTTCTGGGATTAGAATTTGATTGATTTTTATGTCTGTTTTTCCTGTTCTTTGGTTTTCTACTCTGTTTGACGTATTCTCGAAATCATTTATTTTCCTATTGTGCTTAAGGGAGAGTGTTGTATTTATCGTGATCCTTTATTCCATCACATAACGAGAAGATCACTTTTTCTTGAAGGTGTAGGCAACCCTCTCACCTGGAATAGATGCACCCTATTCCACAAAAAAGTGATTAAAAAATCTTATAATGACTGTCTATCTTCACCTAGTAAAATGTGTTACCGAGTGCACTAGGTCAATCAATAATATAATTAGATTTTATGTCCAAATTTGTTTAATATTGACTATTCATAAAATACATGATTTTGAATTACTTGAATGTAATTTACACAAATTAAATATATCGATATATTTAATTTTTTTTTATTATTAAATTAATCCAACTGATAAAAATGTGTCCCCCTGACTCTAGTCTACATGGCATTCTATGCATTTTCCTTAATTCAAATATCTCATTTGTATGCTTTTGGTCAATCTATGGATACAATAGAAATTCCATAATTGTCTGAAAATAGGAAAGTATAATTCCAAATAGGCACCAATACAAGTATGCAACTAGCAAATACATTAAAAAAATAGCAATTTCACTTTCATAATGAATTCCAATTTGGAGATCAGGGCTTCATAACAAACACGAAGATTAACTTAAACATATTTATTAATGCGAATTCTTGATTACAAACTGTATTTCCATTGTCCAGAACTGGATTTTGGGGCCTGCAAATGAGGCTAATATTGTTATTCTGGATTTGCAGGATGGTCAAAAGCTTGAACGTAACCGAATTTCCCATGTGCCAAATGAGCTATCATCTGAAAGGATTTCTCAGCACATGTTGCCAGAACAGAAAGCACAAGCATGTAGCCATCACTCAGTCGAAGAATGCATAAAAAAAAACACAGATGGTAAAGAAAATAATGCGAAGTCAGATAATACATTCATGTGCAGAACAACTCGGAGTCATACAGTAGTGCATGTGGAGAATGATACAGGTCGTCAAGGAGGAAAATATCTTCCTTTAATTCAAACAAAGGATAATTCTGAAAACAGCCTATCAAACAAAGGAGATTTTGGGAAAGAAAACTTAGAAACTGCACTTCCAGAAAATGGTTTTGTTTGTACAAGAAACAGTGGTAAACGAACGGACATTGAGAGCTTCACAAAGCCTCAAAGAGTTCAATTCCAGACCCTAAGAAAAGGTGTGAAACATGGGCCGAACCCCATGGAGAACGCTAATACAAGGAGAAATGTTTTGTCTGAAACCACAAATTTTCCCTTGACTAATGCACTGGAGATTACAGGAAAGTGGTGTTGCCCTCAAAGAAATAAACCGAACCGTGGCCCTCCTTTGAAGCAGGTTCGATTGGAGCAGTGGGTTCGTCAAGTCTAACTCATATGTGCTAGTTATAGCATCTCGCTGGAATTGTACTCAGGGAGGTGATGACCTTGTGAATTGTATGGTAAAGAACTTGGAGGCTACTGCATCAATGGACGAGCTATTTTAGATCAACTCCTTATTCTATTTTAGCATATCATTAACTTTGTAATAGTATAATTTATGAATCAAATATAAAACTCAGTCCAATTCATCAAATTTAAACTCCATTCTAAAAAGAATATTATCGGAATATCTCATATTATTTATTTACAACAACTAATTTATTCTACAAAATATTTATATATATTAAATTAAAATATTAATACATTAAGTTATGCTTAATTTCTATAATGAAAATGATTAAAATTATTAATTAAAATTAAATAAGTCATAAATTTGTTTAAACAATTGCTTTAATTAAATTCAATAATTAAACATATTCAAAATTTATGCATTTATTATTTTTATAATCACATGTCATGTTTTTTTTATAAAATCTTGATAGTCATAAAATATGTCAACTAATAAATTTAATTGTATATCTTACTCGATAAAATGCAAAAATTATAAAACATTAATTGATTTAGTTTGTTGGTATATATAAGTTTTGATGATGTGGTCGGCTTAAGAAATTAACTAAGAATTATTAAAATTCAGCACTGCGAAAAATTCAGTAGCCGATAAGTTCAACAAACTATTTGCTCACATATGATAGTTCTTCAATGTCTACGTAACTAAATGGACAAGCATTACTGATCATCCTCAGATTACTGAATCTTGTCAACGATCATGTATGACCACTAAAATTATTTTATTTATTAGTGGAGCATAACATCAACAAAACGAACATTCATAAGATGTTCAGTATTCTAGTTAAGGAAAACACTTCCTGACTGATTTAAGTCAATATCACAAGCATTTATTGTTGTCTTATATTATGTTTACATGACAAATCATACAAGTGCATTTATGATCGTGGTACGACCAATTTATAACTGTTCAGATCCTAACGTTTGAAGATCATCTATAAAAGTTCAACTCTTAATTCAAACAAAAGACACTTTATGCGATCAATTTTTTCTATTCGAGCTCTACTGAACATATCGGAAGAACACTCTCAAAATCCTTATCAGACATTTTTTTAGAGATCATCTTGTGCTAGTTATATTCACTGTATTATCTATTTGTGTTATCTTTTGAGTAAGTCTTTGTAATTGATACGAATAGTCTTTCTATTTAGAAGTTTATTTAAAGTTGTGAAAAAGTCGATACTAAAATTTTCAATAAGCAGTGTTAAGCCCTACTGAACTAGGTGTTTACAAAAACTGTAAATATCAAAGTTTTATTGTGAATAACTTTTGAAAACAAAAGAAACGAAGGCGTATAATGATTTCAACCTTCGAACTTTCAGAAAAAATTCTTTCATCTTATTTACAGATTTATTGTTTTTACTCTTGGTCACAAAGTTTCAAGGCCTTGGATGGAGCCTATTTATAAGAGGAGGTTCCAGAAAGAGCCCAATATCAATGGTAACTCGTGGTTATTATAATAAGATATGTGTTCGGTATGTGATTCTGATTTGATAAGACTTTGTTCTAGTAAGATTATGTTATGATACGATATAAGTTTTGAACTTCATCTGTTTTGTTTTTACTTCATCTCTAAAAAATGATCATTTTAAATATAAGTATATGTAAAACTTGTTATTATGGTATTCGATCGGCCCCACTTGCTGAGTGTTTCCCAAAACTCTCATCCCCTTATCCCCTCCCTAGATAAATGTGAAGAACTGAGTAGAAGATTAGGAACAAGATCAATTCTGGGGCTGATGAAGAAATACGGAGTTTTGGATATCAAGTCCCTAGTTTCAAAATTTATTAGTTTATTTGTAACCGCTTCCGTATTTTGTACATTCACTTTGTAAGAACAGCTTCTGCCTTATTCGACTTTGCATATATAGAGACGATGTTCTTTTATGAAATATACTGATTTTTGGGATCTTTTGCTACGAGGCTTATTGTTTTTAAACAATGTCGGATGTCAGTGATACCTCGGTCTCGGGACATGATATTTATGCGATGATCAGTTTCAATTGTCGATCTTTACATATATCCATTAAAAATAATAGAAGATCACGGTCTCAAAAACCAGATCAATTGGAAATACGTGAATAGTTGATGATGATACTACAACCCCAAAAAAATAGTAATGGCAGAGATGTGGTAATGAAGAAGGGTCGCAAATTTGAAGTAGCGAGGAGGATTTTCGGAAAAGATGAACGGTGAGTTTGAGCTTCTCAGTGGCTTCAGATAATGGTGAAAACTTCGAAAGAGATGAGCGGCGGATTTCAAATAAAGAGACAGAGTCCGTTTGAGCGGCGAGTTCGAGCTTCTCAGTCGATCTGATATGATCTGTTAGGTTTTTGGGTGGGTCGGATAGTTAGTTTGAACGGGTCTAGTTATAAAATATCCTTATCACAAATTAGAACTTTGAGATGATATCACATAAATTTTTATCTTAAAAATGTTTTTTCATGTATTCTTAAAAAAATAACATTTCTTTTATCTTCCTACTATATAACAAAGAGAGAACACCTTAAAATAAATATCAAGTGATCACAATAAAAATACAGAAAAAAATAATATAAAATTTCCGTTTTAAAAATATTGAACACACAAAATAATTATATAAATATGTAACGGGTACATATAATAAATAGTTATTATTATGAAACTGCGGTAATTATTGTAATTTTAAAAACTATAAGTAGTAAACTGAGATTAAGCAAACAGAGAAGCTATATATTTTTTAAGCAGAATCTCGAGTATTCCCTCAAAACTTCCTGAGAGAAAATGGCGGGCAGTGCTTCTGTGAAGAGATGGCTTCCTCTTGAAGCAAACCCAGATATAATGAATCAGGTAGTGAAATCGAAGAGTTTTTTGTTATTATTTAATATTTGTTTTGTTTTTCTAAAAGTTTAGAAAGAAGTTCGGCGTTTGAGGCGTGTTCCGAAAGTTATTATGATTATGATTATTCTAATGAATTGATTTTGATTTTTGAATGTAAACAATGCCTTCTGCATTTGATGCGTATTCATTTTTTTATTTTGAAAATTTGATTTTTTTTGGGTATTGAATATTGTTATTAGAGGAATGAATTCAGCGTTTGAACTGTATTTGAAGTTAGTTATTTTTCATTGAATTGGGTTTTTGAAACAAGGAAAGAAATTGAGTTCTTGAACGTAATGCCAAAAATCAGAGAACAGAGTTGATTTTTACGATTCATTATTAACAGCGAGGTTTCAAGCCTCTAAAAGGGAATAAATATGAAAGGTAAATGTTCTACTAGAAGTGGGAATATGTGATTACGGGTTGGTGGTTTTCAAGAAATTTTACAGCCTAGAAAAATGTAAAACAGGATTAATAACTCTCCTAAGAATCATGATATGTATTTTACATGGAACTTGTGAGTAGTTTTATTAATTAAGCAAGTTGCAATGAGCAGTTTCTTTGGGGGCTTGGTGTTGCTCCTGACGAGGCTGGGTGCTATGATGTATATGGATTGGATGAAGAGCTCCTGGAAATGGTCCCAAAGCCTGTGCTAGCTGTGCTGTTTCTGTTCCCCATAACATCACAGGTAGTTTGAGGAAATTTTTAGATTGCGCTTGTTTTACCATGTGATACATTTTTTCACACAAACCGTTGGTTATTTTGTTTGTAATGAAAGTTTTGTGTGTGCACAGACTGAAGATGAAAGGATTCAGCGAGATCGTGAAGAAAGGGTGAGTTGTACTTTCTCATTAACATCTGCTCTTTCAATGGGAAACTTAATTTCTCATGAAAGAATTGTTATATGGACGTTTCTAGTGAAAATCAAATGCTACTTGGTTTGTTTATCCATTCTACTTCGGAGGATGAGCTTAGACTTCATTCTTTTTACTGCATCAGTATGTTTGCTGCACCTGAGATTTTTACTAATAACTACATTGGTTTATATAAGGATCAACTGATGTGTTTTCCCTTTTCATATTGTAGTACACTACGGCCGTGTTTCTTTACACACAATGCTGTATGGATTGATGTAGTAATTTGCTTATAGTTTGTTTTTAGCTATGATTCTGAATTAATTTGAATAAATTTGGAAAGTCAAATCCTAGGATTAAGGAGAGAATAAGTTATTTTCTGATTGGTTCGAACGCTACGGTTAGTTTTTCCCTGTTTATATTGTAATAGCTTCTCTGGAAAGAGGCAATTCAATAAAAAGAAAGAATATTTCTTCATATTTCTCCCTCAATTCACTGCTTTAGTTTTCAAGGCATGATCTTTTTTTCATTTTTTTTGTTATGCTGTTATAACACTTATGTCATCTATCCCACAATCATATGCATGGGCACTTCTGCAACTGGATAATGTATGTAAACACACAACCACGACTCGCCTTCCAAGAATTCTGTTGAATTACATCCACGCCCTTTGAAAAACTTCTCATTTATCTTCTTCTCGCTTTTTCTCGCAGTGCTGGAAAAGTGTTGATACTACTGTTACTAAATACTTTTACATTTTTTATTGAAGCATTAAGCCTCAAAGAAAGGTCAAGACCTGGGAATTTTTATGCTCATATATATTGCGCAATCACTGGCGAGAATTGCATGAGTTTTCTGAATATTTTATCATTTTATGCCCCTGCTATCAATACTGCATTTGAAATAGGTTACAATTTTAATTGTTTCTTGTAATTTTGTTGGCTGGGTGAACTTCCTTCACAAACTGAGAAATTCGTTATCATTTGTTTTTTGAAGGTAAGTGTTATGAGCACGGGTAAAGGATCGGGTTATGGGTTGGTGAAGAGGTTGATCGTTTAACTCTGAGATTTCTTTGTGGCTTTTTCTTCCTTGTCTACCTATTTTTTGGATGTTCGAGGCTCGTTTGAGAGAACCTCGCGATCTCAATATTAGCTATATTTTTTGAGAAAAACTGAATGTTTTATTTCTTTCATCGGCAACCCTTTAAATACAAGATAAACATTAAATTGGCATCCAAGAAATCTGCCCTTTATTCCCCTATCTAAGCTCGAGATTCTAGCACTTATTAAAGGAAAGTAAATAAAATTCAATCAATCTCATTCCTTATTTTCTAAACTTTCCATGCGTAAACCTTTGATATAGCACATCCTTGATTTTTGCTGCTCGATTCTTGTTTGCGTTGGGCTGGCCCCCATGGATTGAGTCCCTGACAACTGCTCCCCCTTGGAAATCGTGGTTGTCCTCAAACTCGAAAGAGGGAAAGCGAGCTGTGAGCATGGCAGCGTCTTCCCAAGAAACTTCTGCAGGTGACAGGCCCTCCCAATGCACTAAGACTTCAGATTTGCCTTGGTTCGTGCGTTTGTCCAGTACTGCCATTGGTGAAGGATGAAATGATTCCAAGAGAGGGGGAGGAAGTACTAGGTTGGAGAAGGAACCTCCCTTAAACTTATTTAAGGATGAGACATGAAAAATTGGGTGGGTCCTCGAGTTCTCTGGAAGATGTAGCTTGTAAGCCACTTGGCCTACTTTCGCTAACACCTTAAATGGACCGTAGTAGCGAGGGGAAAGCTTTGCATTGCCTCTGGATGCTAAGCTTTGCTGTCGATAGGTTGGAAGCTTGAGAAGTGCCAAATCCCTTTCCTTGAACTCCACTTCCCTGTGTCTTGTCATAATGCAGCTTCATAACATTCTGAGCTTGTAGCAAGCGATCACGAGGTTGGCGTAACAGTTGGTCACGCTGTTGCAGTGCGTGATCCACGGCCTCCAGACGTGCCTGGCCGGGGAGATAAGACAGAAGGCTTGGTGGTTGGCGACCATAAACTATCTCAAAAGGGGTGGCCTTAAGAGCTGTGTGAAAGCTTGTGTTATAGCAAAATTCTGCCCAAGCTAGCCATTCAAACCATTTCTTCGGTTGATCACTTGTAAAGCACCTCAAATACGATGCGATTTATCGCCTCGGTTTGTCCGTCGAATTGGGGATGATAAGCTGAGCTGAAACACAATTTGGTGCCACTCAGATAAAAGAGTTCCTGCCAAAAAGAGCTTGTGAAAGTTACGTCTCGATCGCTACTATTGTTTCGGGTAGCCCATGTAACTTGAAGATGTTGTTGAAAAAGATTTTGGCGACCGAAACTGCGGTGTATGGATGGGCTAAGCCAATGAAGTGAGCATATTTAGAAAAGCGATCGACAACCACGAAAATTGCAGTCTTCCCTTGTGAGGTAGGCAACCCTTCGATGAAATCCATGGAAATGTCGGCCCAAATGTGGTAAGGGATGGGCAGAGGTTGTTGGAGTCCAGCTGGCTTTATTGCTTCTGTTTTGTTGTGTTGGCATGTGGAACAATTGGACACTACTGCTTGGACTTAACGTTTCATCCCTGGCCAATAAAAATCTCGTCCTATGCGGTGGAGAGTGCGCTGGTAGCCTTCATGTACCATTGCAATAATAGAAGCAGTTAGTGGTGATTGTGGAGGAAGGTAGATTTTGGATTTAAACCACATAATGTCGTTTTTAACTTCCCATGGTCCGAAAGCCTCTCCATCGTGAACCTCTCGAATTAGGCGTTGTACTTCTGGTATATTAGAGTGTGCTTCAATGATGGCTGCCAGAAAATCCCATTGTGGTTTCGAAATGGCCATCAAACAGCCATCCTCCTCGCCTAGTCGTGAAAGTGCGTCCGCCACGACATTTGATTTTCCTGCCCGATATTCTATCTTAAAGTCATACCCCATTAATTTGCTTATCCCTTGTTGTTGTGGAGAGGTTGAAATACGTTGTTCGAGCAGAAATTTGGGACTATAATGATCCGTACGAACTATGAAAGTGTTTCCCCAAAAGTAAGAGTGCCAATGACGCACGGCTTTGATGAGTCCAAGGTGTTCCTTTTCATAGGCGGGTAGTTTCCTATGACGGAGGGCGAGTGCGCTGCTGAATGCAATGGGACGCCCTTGCTATTGAAGTTCAGCCCCTATTCCTGTTTCTGATGCATCACACTCCACGATGAAAGGTATGGAAAAATCGGGAAGAGCAAGGATGGGTGTAGAAGTGAGCACTTTCTTCAATGTTTCAAAGACATGCAGGCTATCAGCTGTCCATGAAAAACCTTGTTTGCGCAGCATATTGGTTAATGGGGCAGCAATAACTCCATAGTTTTGCACAAATTTGCGGTAGTACCCTGTTAGTCCGAGGAAGCCCCGGAGTGCCTTTAGAGTCATTGGGTTGGGTTGTGGCCAGTGTTGAATGGCTGCTATTTTATTTTCATCCACACTCACCCCTTTCCGGGAAACCACATGTCCTAAGTAAGCAACCTGTCTTTGAGCAAAGTAACATTTGGATTTCTTAAGGAATAAGTACTGTTGTTGCAGGATTGTGAAGACTGTACGAAGATGGTAAATGTGATCTTCCCAGCTTGCGCTATAAACTAGGATGTCATCAAAGAAAACCAAAACAAATTTCCGTAAAATGCCGCCGAAAATCGAATTCATTAAAGCTTGAAAAGTAGAAGGCGCATTAGTGAGGCCAAAAGGCATCACCATAAACTCAAAGTGGCCGTGGTGGGTGCAAAAGGCCGTCATGTGGATGCTATTGGGGTCCATCAAAATTTGATGGTAGCCGGTTCGCAAGTCTAATTTCGAAAAATATTCAGCGTCATGTAATTCCTCCAATAATTCATCGATCACCGGAATGGAGAACTTGTCCTTTACTGTTTTTGCATTCAAGGCACGATAGTCGATACAAAAGCGCCAAGTGTCATCTGCTTTTTTGACTAACAATACGGGTGAGGAGAAAGGGGATGAGCTGGGTCTAATAATCCCCTTTTGTAGCATCTCATCACATTGCTTCTCAATTTCATCTTTCTACATATGAGGATATCGATAAGGTCTAACAACAATGGGGTTGGTACCTTGTTCCAGTAGGATTTTATGGCTGAATCCTCTCGAGGGTGGGAGTCGTTCCTCGAACAGGCTGTTGTAGGTTTCCAGAAGGTGTTGTAGCGGTGTAAGAGGTGCCTCCTCTAGTATAGTTGCCGAGAGGTTTCGGTGTGACGGAAGGTGGGATGAGTCTCTGTGCCATGTAACTAGCATGCCCTCTTTTACAAACTGCATCTGCATTTTTTCAAAATCCCACGTGATACTTCCTAAAGAGCGGAGCCAATTTACTCCCATGACAGCGCCAAATTCTCTTAGTGTGAGGATGTAAAAATCAACATGGAAGATATGTTTTTCCAGTTGGATTTGAACAGCCGAACACATCCCCGAACATGGTAGGTTCTTCCCATTTGCGACCTGCACAGATATGTCTCCTCGTTGCGATATTTCAAGGTTCAATTGTGAGACCAACTTGGAGTCTAAGAAACAGTGCGTACTGCCGGAATCAATAACGACACTGAGAGGTAGCGAATGGATGTATCCTATTATTTGCATAGTTTGGGCGTTACTGATTCTCGTAATGGCGTGAAGAGAGATGCCTGGATCGTCTGGATTACTCTTGTCAACTTCATCTTCTGGGTCGCTGTTCTCGATCACTTCTAGACGAAACGAGAACAGTTCTAGACGAAACAATCATTTGCAACGATGTCCTGGAACGAACAGTTCATCACAGTTAAAGCACAACCCTCTTGAGCGTCGTTCCTCCATCTCTGATCTGCTCAATTGCCTCGTGATCGATGGTTGTGTGTTTGTTGGGATGGTACGTCTTTTTGGATAATTGGGTTCTTGTCGTAGGCTTCCTGTGCATCTTTCGTACAAACGGGCCAGGCCCCATAACTGTTGTTAAATCTTTTGGGTGGTGAATGTCTGCCTCAATCGCGATGTGTTCTTGTAGGCCGCTAATGAAAATTTCCACTTTTTGCTCCCTTGTGAGGGAGGAAGCTCGTGCAGAAAGTTGCTCAAATTGACGTTGGTATTCTCCCACCGTGCCTATTTGTCGCAATTTCGATAGTTCTCCCAGTTTGTTGGTGTGAATCGGTGGCCCGAACCTCACGTGGCAGTATTATACGAAAAACTCCCATGTAAGATCGGGTCGATCTCGCTGAAGTTTTAAGAACCACAGTTGAGTGTCTCCTTCAAGATGAAAAGACGCGAGCCCCACACGCTGATCTTCGGGCGTGCGTTGATGGCGGAAAAAATGTTCACATCGGCTTATCCAACTAATGGGGTCGGTTGACCCATCATATGTCGGAAAATCCATCCTGGAATATTTGGGAATGAATTGATTCGAGTCCCCCAACTCATTGGTTTTGCGCTGATCTCTTGTCCGTGAATCCGATGCTCCGCTGCTATCCTCACTGTCTTTGCTGGTTTTTGACACTTGAGCAGCCAATTCTTCAACCCTTTTGTGAAGATCTTGTTGGGTGCGTTCTTGTTCATCTTGTCTGCGTGCTTGCTCTTCTCTTTCGGATTTGAACAGGTTGAAGAGGGTCGTAAGTTGCTGTTGTATTGCTTGCAAATCGCCCATAACTACTGGCTCTGATACCAACTTGTTATGAGCACGGGTAAAGGATCGGGTTATGGGTTGGTGAGGAGGTTGATCGTTTAACTCTGAGATTTCTTTGTAGCTTTTTCTTCCTTGTCTATCTATTTTTTGGATGTTCGAGGTTCGTTTGAGAGAACCTCGCGATCTCAATATTATCTATATTTTTTGAGAAAAACTGAATGCTTTATTTCTTTCATCAGCAACCCTTTAAATACAAGATGAGTATTAAATTGGCATTCAAGAAATCTGCCCTTTATTCCCCTATCTAAGCTCGAGATTCTCGCACTTATTAAAGGAAAGTAAATAAAATTCAATCAATCTCATTCTTTATTTTCTAAACTTTCCATGCGTAAACCTTTGATATAGCACATCCTTGATTTTTGCTGCTCGATTCTTGGTTGCATTGGGCTGGCCCCCATGGATTGAGTCCCTGACAGTAAGTATCATTTTCTGTCTTTATAATTAGTTCTTTTAAGTAGCACTTGTAATGTAGTTCTAGCAATGCTCATCTTTTGATGAATTTTGGGATGACATAATTGTCAATTGGGTTCTATTTGTATCTATTTTTTTCTGCAACTTTTTACGTTGTTTATTTTCTATATTATCGATCTTTCTAATGACCATTGGTTTTGATTCATTTGCTTTGTTGGTTAAAATTGCAACTTGACAATCTTTTATACAGGAGCAGCACACTGGAGTTTACTTTATGAAGCAAACTGTTGGAAATGCATGTGGCACCATTGGACTTCTACATGCTGTTGCAAATATCACTTCTGAGATAAAGCTTGGTAAGCTTTTTGATTCTTTGTTATCTGGCTATCGCATGTATGTGATAAAGATTTTTCGTTTCTTCTATGGATGGTCTGCTGCATAAGTCTTGCAATTTAGAGATTATGCCTTTATTGAGTGTTTTCATTTTTTTGCTTGCATCTTTGAATACCATCTACATTAACTATTGGCTTATCTTCGAATATTCCATTTTTATGGTTTTCACTATTTTTTGGTTGTTTTTCAGATCAAGGGTCTTTCCTTGATAGGTTTCTCAAAGCGACTGCCGATTTTGATCCATCTGAGGTATAGATGTTGTCAAAATTTTCATGTTGTTATTAAGTGTTTGGGTGAAAGTTATGTGTCATTACTTTTGCTGCCTTTTAATAGTTGCTTATATAAATATTTTTGTAGCGTGCTGCATATCTTGAAAAGGATCGAGAAATGGAAGTTGCACATTCTGTCGCGGCTACTGCTGGAGATACTGAGGTCAGGTTTTGGACTGATTGAAAATGAGGTTTAAAAGTATTATTCATGAAATGGGATGCTGTTTTTCTTCTCAACAAGTTGACTCTACACTGGAGTTCAAAGTCGGTGATCACAGTGACTTTGAAACTTTGAAAGCATTGTCATTATAGTGTCTTTTTATGTTCTTACTTTGTTCTAGATTCATAATTATTCTCTTTTGATTATCTTTATAACAAATGTAGTGAAATTGAATTGCATTGGCCTCACAAACTTGCTGTATTTGGTGCTTGCTTCTCCTGTCTTTATAAAAAACTCAATCAATTTAAAACTTTTTTCATGCTTTTATTTCGATGCACACCGACAACGTACTATGCTTCCGTTCTTTATTGAATGGAATTTAAGCTGATGCTTGAGAAATTGTCAATTTGTGTTTGTACCTTTTTGTATGCAGGTATCTGAAGAAGTAGACGCGCATTGCATCTGCTTTGTATGTGTCAATGAGAAATTGTTAATTTGTGTTTGTACCTTTTTGTATGCAGGCATCTGAAGAAGTTGACACACATTTCATCTGCTTTGTATGTGTTAATGGTCTCTCTCTCTCTCTTTCTCTCTCTCGGTTGCCCATGTAACCATTTCATTACTTTTTGTTTCCTCGGCTCATTTTTCATTGTAGTTTCTTCGTATTTAACTTATATTTTAGATTTCAGGTGCTCTTATTGAACTTTTTTGAAATTGTTGCCTCCATTACAATGGTTCTATAAATTAGCTCTACTATTATATGATGTGCGCTGATATGACTGACTCGGTAACAACGAAGCAATGATGAAAATATATTTTTCTTTAATCACTATTCTTTTGACATCCTTTGCTTTCGGTAGATTTTATATGCACTACAAACTTGGGGACACAATATCGTCAAAGACTCAAATGTCTTTTTGTGTACCAGGCCCACTAGTTGGTCGCTTGCTTACGCATCTTAGCTTCTACTTTCCATTTTTGAGTCCCATGTTTTCTATTGTCTCAAACTTCGTTAAACTTACACATTCATTGCACATCATGTTTTTTCAGAAAAACTGTATGAGCTTGATGGAAGGAGGGCAGGACCAGTTTTGCACGGGCCTTCCTCTGCAAGCTCGTTATTACAGGTTATTATTTTCCATCCCCAACAATTGGATAGATCTTTCATGTTCTCCCCCTTCCCCTCTTAACTGAATGATGAAGTTGTCTACCTGCTGTTGGCACAAAAGTGGGTGTGGTGCATTCTTTGCATGTTTTGGCAAGGACTGAAATAATATAGCCAATCTTGTTGTAAATGGACTAAACTTTAAAATGTTTTTGCTAAGCATATCTTGCATGAGTTTTAAGCCGTTCCCAATCTCCTGCGCATTACTGTTTCATTTTCTGCTACACTTGATTCAGTTTTAGCTACAAGTTTCTACCCATATTTAGTCAAGTGAGTCAAATTGAGCTCAATATCATTTGTTCATGGAACTGAATGTCCACCAAATACATCTTTTTTTGTCTATCAAAAGTTCATGTTTCCTTGATTTTTACTTAACTATGTGTGTGTTTGACTCCGCGGGAATGGACTGTGATGATGATGATGTGTGTGTTTGATTCTTGGTTCAGGATACTGCTAAAGTTATTCAAAAGATTATTAAGAAAAATCCTGATTCGAACAATTTCAATGTCATTTCTATATCGAAGAAAATTGGCTAAAGTGAATGGTGTCAGCTCAATGGTGGTTCTACTCGGATTTGCAGTGTGTGTAAATGTTCTAACAAGTTTTATATCAGGAAGGATAACGCATCTGTTCTTATCCAACGGGGTATTACTTTTGAGTTGAGTTTTCGTTGATAATTTTATGCATGGCTATCTTCGATACCCTTCAATTCTTTGTTATATTGTTTATGTTATTGGGGATGTTTGTTATGTGTGCTATGATCATATTGCATTAATATAAGACACAGCACATATTGATGGAGTATAGTAGAATATATATTTCCTGAATGGTTGATGCATTTTGATTTATGATCTCAATTTTTGAAAATATTGTCTAATGCTACCTATTCAATCGTTAAATATTACTCTACGCATAGAACCATGCACCCACCCCCCCCACCCCCCCTACGCACACAAAATGAGGGCACAAGTAAAAAATTTAAGTGCTACGTAAACTTGAGGCATGTTTGTATTATATTCTGTCTCATGCAAGGGCGCCATTATTTTTATGGGAGTATTATTTTTTAATCGGTCATACCATACATTTTATCAGCCCAGGTGCTATTCAATCCAACATAAAATATAGAGACTAGAGAGACATTCACTCATCTTGAAAAAAAAAAAAATTTTGTAGTCCTTTCTTTTGTCAAATTTTCGCACGCTTATTTCTATCATTTAGAGATGGATTTGTGGGAGGTGAGGGAGGTCGATCGCCCCTTATCCTTCATTGCGTTGCGTGCCGAATCCAAAATCCAAGACCTCCATGTTTTGCTCCTTGGTTCAAAAATAAAATGGCTTTCTTACATCACCTGCGAGACGAACCATCTCCTTGGTTCAAAAATAAAATACTGAAAATATATTTAAGTTCACAGATTTCAAATCATTCTATCCAAATACAACCGAATTTATTTGTTACTTCCCAAACCAAAACAAATGGGAAGGGAGAGTAAGATAGGTGTATTAGGCATCTGTATTCTAACTTGAATAATAGAATCTAATCATGACATTTGGTTTCATATCCATCTCTCCATTGATGAACTCAAACGGGGAGTTGGCAAGTTCAGGTTAAATTAATCATATTAATATATATCGTGATAAAAAAACAGGTATTATCTTACCTGACATTCGTCAAATTGGTCGAGTACAATGTGACCAATGAATGACCTGAAGCTCATCATTTCCCATCTCCTTCTGCTCCTGTTGAATTCTTTTGGCAGAAACCAAAGTCGACTGGCCGCAACCGTGCACCTCAATTATGTGTAAGGTTGGGAATTGGGATGGCTCCCAAGTTAAATGGGATTTTCCTCCAGATATTTGCATCTTTCCAGAAGGCTTGGAAAATGACTGTCCAAGTATTCCATTGCTCAAGATCCATCCAGGAAAGTTTGAAGAACTTGAGTCGAATTAAAATCTCCTTCTTGGGTCCTCCACTCGGCCCCATAAAACAATTACGCCTCAACTTCGGAACCTCCAGGCTTTGTAGCTTTCCAAGATTTGAGATATCTTTCCAGTCCATGTGCCCACCAGATAATATCAGCTTCTTCAATCCGTGGGCAATGTGGACCGGGGATGCTTGTGTGTGTGTTGACGTGTTGGCTGCCAACTGTTTTCGCTAAACTTCAGCGATTCGAGATGCATCAGGCTTGAGATATTTGGAAAATGGAACTTTCCCATCTTGAATGGACCATGGTAGAAGGTGAGGTTTTTGAGATTCTGAGTCTGATTCAAAACCTCTTCAGCATGCTTGTGTAGATGAGAAAGTTTGATAGGCCATGTAATAAAGCCGAGGTTTTCCAAACTGAACCTCGTTTGAGATACGTAAATGCCTTAGTTTCGGTATCTTCCAGATACTAAAAGCTAGGGTGAATCCATCCAACTCTTTAATAATTAAGAGGGATTCTCTCTAGACTTGTGCGCCAGCCCGCCACCCACTGTAATCCGTCATTAGGCGGGGCGGGGCGGGGCGGCCCACCATCTTCATCTTCTACAATAGCTCCCTCCACTATTTTTTCATCAAAGATTTCAGCAACATTGGATATTTCGCAGGATGAAGTTGTTTTGAAATTTGCACATTCATCATCGTCTGCATCTAAAAGACACGAAGTAAGCCAATATATCAATTTAAGAAAAGTTATACACACACACACACAACCACGCAACTAGTAACGCGTGCAAATAAGAGCGTGCACTTTTTCAGGAAGGTTGCGACTTCTATACTTGGTGAGCACATGAGCACCAATGGAAAAAGTTGACTATGATGCAACCGTAGTTATGAGGATAGACAAAATATCGCATGCCATCAATGAAAGTGAAGGATATCAATGCTTATGATTCTTCCAATGCTCCAAAACATCTAAATTTTGATAATATACAAATTCAAGCTTTGGCTCCTCCAAATAAAGATCTTATTCGGATTTTCCCGCACTTCTAAATATTTGACTCTCATATGCCATGATTTCCTACATCAATTAACTTATGGTAAAGCAATATATATAAACAAACCAAAGAGTAAATATAAGAAACAGGAAAGAAATAAATCATTTTAATGCTTACATGATAGATTCTTTTGCCTATATTTTTAATTTCTCCTCCATCTTGAATATGTGAAATTGTAACATAAGATCTTGGTTGTGAAGAACCTGTCTGATTGGTGTTAGAATACTGTTCAAAAAGCTTATACAACTTTGTCTTCACAATCAACATCTTCTCTTGGCATTTGATAGGATCATCATCAAGCTTCGAATAAAAAAACTCCAACATCGAAAACTTTATTCGTGGGTCAAGAATAGCCCCAAAAGCAAGCACCACACTTTATTGATTCTAATACTTATCAAACTTCTCTTTCATCCTTTTACGCATAACAATTATCACCAAATCTTCATTTGACAAGTTCTCATTTAACAAAACCTCGATCTTCCAAACTTCCATGAAGTACAAATTTGATGTAGGATAAGAAGAACCCGAAATCAAATTAGTAGTATCATAAAATGGCTCAAGAAATTTACATATTTTTTCTCATATTTTCCACTATTCAATTGAAGGACAATATTTATAATTATTATCATTCAATTGAAGAGAAGAAAAGGCCTTTTATGTTTGATGGCACTATCCAACATAAAAAATGTTGAATTCCAACGAGTAGGCACATCCAATCTCAAGCCAATACCATTGTCAATGTTACCAACTGCTCTCACACATTCTTCAAATTTTCTCATCCTACCCTCTGAGCCTTTCACATACTTGACAGTTCCTATAATTTTATTCAAAGCTACACTAGCTATTTTGAGACCTTCTTGGATAATGAGATTCAATATATGAGCAGAACAACAAACATGAAAAAATTCACTATCACACAACAAGCTATCATGCAACGAGAGTCGTTCTTTCAAAATGTCTTGCATATTATCATTACTTGATGCATTATCCAATGTCAAAGAGAAAACTTTTTTTCTCAATCCGCCATTCCTTCAAAAATCCAAACAATTTTGATGCCAATTCGACTCTGAGTGTGGAGGAGGCATATGAGCAAAGTTAAATATTTTACTATTCAATTTCCAATCATCATCAACAAAGTGGGCGCTCAAGCAAATGTAGCCCTCACTAGTGCATGCAGTCCATACATCTAAAGTTAAACAAATTCTATTTTTTATGTTAGCCGAAGTTTGCCTAAGTTTCTCTTTATCTTTCATGTAGATTCTTGAAATGTCGGAAACAAGAGTATTTTTGGAAATACAAAGCACATCAGGATTTATATATTTAACACAAGCTTTAATACCATCATACTCGATAAAAGAAAGTGGCAAATCATGCTTAATAACGACAACAGCTAATAACTAACGTGAAATTTTTTGATCTATTTTTTTTGACCTCATGTTCTCATCATGATCAATAATCATTTATCCAACATCATGAAATTTTACCATTTTGCAATTTTGAAGATGACGCCTTAATATAAAAGTCCCATATTTGTTTTCCTCCACATTTACACTCTTTCTTGCATGCCTTACATTCGGCTCTTTGTATATCATCTTGACCGATATCTTTTTTCGTAAAATAATTCCAGACATCAGAATATTCTTTAGGTTTTTTTGATGTAGCTTCCTCCTGACCATGCTTGTTGTTTCCATTTCCTCATAATCATCTATGTTAATACTTTGGTTTATGGTAGAATCCATAATCTGCAAATACAATAGTGAAAAATATTAATAACTTCAGTCATTTCAATCACAACATTTTCCAAGCAATCTTCATTCACACCTTTTAGATAAGAAAAATATTTTTAGATAAAAGAGAAAAATATAAATAGTCCATATACAAAATCTTCAATCTCAAATACATTTCCATAACAATAATACAATAGCACACATGCATGCATACAAAAAACATGCACAAATATCTTCAATCTCAAATAAATTTTCACTTGAATCAAAAGAATATACCTGAAACAAATAAACAAAGCCGAAAACATCTAGACATTACTTAATACACTAAAAGCTCAATATTAAACCACTATGGTACTGAAAATTGTAAAATAAATAAGATCATAATTCACAAATAATTATAGGAAATCGAAAAGAATACACTTTTCTCATGAATTATGCCAAAATACTCAACTCGAGAGGATAGATTTAGGTAAGAACTAGGAACTTGAGGTATGCAAGAGTGGCAGCAAAACTACTAGAGGCTATTACAACATGGCAATTTTCATCATTTGAGTTTCTTTTTACACTAAAAATGGTCTATTCAAAAAAGAAATACACCACTTGCAGGTAGTTCTAGTAGAATATCAATGACATCAAATTCCTTTCAACAAAATGCTGCGATACTAGGAGTTACATTTTACTGTGAATTCCTTACCAAGACTACGTGCTGAAATATTGTGGTCATTCAACGAGAGGATTCAGGAATAATGACGAGGGGGAGTGTGACCAGGTGAGAAAGGAGACTAAAAGGATTTCAAGTGAGCAAAACATGACTTTTCAGAAAATTATGTATAGAATTTAATATATATTTTTAATTTGAGGGAGTGACCGACAATTTGCTGGATTCACTCATGCATCTTTCTCATAATCAAGTGGTTATCAACACGTTATATTTGAACACAAATTTTAAATGTCAATTGGAAATAGCAAAAAAAAAATAATAATAAAGAGATAAGAACACAATCTATTCTGCAACCATTTATGTCATATGTTCAAAGAGAGATAATTTAGGCATCTAAGGGGAAAAAATCTATCTGCTTACAATTAGTGAAATATCCGATCGAGTACAATCCACATAAAATGTATTAATCACTCGTCGAATAACTGCAACCACATAACCTGACAATGATCATTTGTTAATTCTTGACCGGACCTGATAATTTGATGCAAATCTGTGTGAATAGAAATAAACTGATTACTACGCACAGAAAAAGGAGGAGATCATAATATCTTCAACAAAAAAAAAAAAGCACAGAGATTTTACCAGAGTGATGGAGGCGCAAGAGAAAAAATAAGGAAGAAATAAGATATGAGAGTGATGGAGGCGCAAATGAGACTTATTCCAACTTCTATATAAAACTTTAAACTTAAAAATATAAAACCCTACTCTAATTTTGTGGGCCAGCCAGCCCGTCCTGTTTAGGCCAACCCCATCTTGGCCCGCAACCCAAACGAGCTCAGTCCTTTTGGCCCGCCTCCAAACGAGCTGCTATTTTATCAACCCAACCCTCTCAATTTTTATGGCGGGGCGGGCCGGCCCGACGGACCTGACCTAATTTGACAAGTCTAATTCTCTCACGCCTCGTACCCGAGGCGCAATGTGACACCGACGTTGTTATCAAATTATACATTAAAAAACAAGCATAAGAAGTACAAATTTCAGAAATTCAAATCAATCTATTCATTCATAATATTAAAAATACATTGTGTTAACATTGATCGAATCAATAACATAAATAACAAAATTTCTAGCAACACATAGCAAAACAACAAAAAAGAAAATAAATAATAGCAACGTTTTATCTCTTTCATCAGCCCTAGAACTGCATCTGCTCTTCATCATCAATCTCTTCCTTATTTTTAGCTAAGTGAGGTTTTGAGTTGGTCAGTAATATGGTTGTCACTCAGTAAGCGGTGGAAAATACTATCGGCCTTTAATATCAATTTCACATAAATCTCGAATTCAGTATGCAGAAAAAAAATATTTTTCAGGAATAAAGGAGTATCATTTTATGAATGGAACAAATTATGAATTTAATTGATATCAGTCTCCTATATTTTAGTTCTCCAAGGGGTGAGGCAAGTATATCTTGTGCATGTTTTCTTCTAATTCCCATGTTACTTCACACTCTGTAAGGCCATTGAACCTTGACATGTGGTATAGACCTTCGTCTCAAAACTTGATCCATGGTGTCAACTATGCGGATTGGGATTTCTTCATACTGTAGGTTCTCATTCAGATTATCTTGAACTACAATGGATCCCATTTCAAATACATGGCTTGGATCAGATACGTATCTTCTTAGTTTTGATATGTGGAAAACTGCATGAAGCCTTGACAAGATGGCTGGCAAAACCAGTTCTTCGGTATTTCAAACAATCCCACATATATTTGATTCAACATTCCTATTTTGTCAAATCGAATCACGCCTTTCATCAGAGAGATATTTACGTATATTTTTTCTCCAACTTCGAATGACAATGGTCTGTTTTATAGGTCTACCGAAATCTTCTGATGATCTTTGATTGTCGTTGCCTAATGATCTTAACTTTATATCCATAAATAGCTTCATAAGATGACATACCCAAACGACTATGAAAAATGTTGTTGTAGGAAAATTCTACTATAGGTAGGTGATCTTTCTAGTTTGAGATGAAATCTAATGCACAAGCCTGCAACATGTCCTCGAGTTTCTGAATAGTTCTCTCGGTCTATGTGTCAGTCTATGGATGGTATCTTGTGCTAAGTTTTATCTTCGTACCCATCTCATCTTGGAAGCTTTTTCAAAATCCCGATGCAAATGTCGGGTCTCTGTCAAAGACAATGTTGATTGGTACCCCATGCAGTCTTACTGTAATATACATGTATATGGCTGTTCATTTATCCAAATTGTAGTTCATGTGTATGTGTAGGAAATGTGCGGATCTAGTGAGTCTATGATCTAGTGAGTCTATCCACAATCACTCATATCCCGTCGTGGTTTTGTCGTGATTTTGGCAATCTCACTACGAAATCTATGAAAATATGCTCTCATTTTCATTATGGGATTTCTAATGGTTGAAGAAATTAACTGGGCCGTTGGTATTCATATTTCACTTATTGACATACTAAGCACTTAGAGACGAAATCTGCAACATCCATCTTCATCCCACTCCACCAAAATTTATTTTTTAGAATTTGTACATTTTGTTGTTCTAGGATAGTTGGAAAATTTTGACTTGTATGCTTCTAACATGAATTCTTACGTTAGTTTTCAATTTTTTGCACGTACAATCTATCTTGCTTCCAAAGCACACCATTGTGGTCGATTTGATATTCATACATCTTTCGTCCATTGATTTGAGCTTTGATTTTTGTCAAGTTAGGATCTTCGTCCTAACTTAGCTTCATTCTCTCACACAGACATGGTTCGGCAGATACAGAAGTGAGTATCATCTTTCTCATGTTCTTGCAACTTAGAGCATCAGCTACTTGTTGGCCTTTCCCAGGTAGTAGCTGATTGCCAATTCATCGTCTTTCAAGAATTTTATCCACCGTATTTGTCTCATGTTCAATTTTTTTTCAATTTTTTTTTTGTGCGAACAAGTATTTGAGACTCTAGTGTTCAGTGAAGATTTCACATTTATCCCCTTACAATTAATGCATTCAAATCTTCAGAGCAAAAAAGTGCGGCTAATTCAAGATCATGTGTAGGGTAATTTTTCTCACAAGGCTTTAATTATCTTCAATCATATTACTTCCCTCGTGCACAAGTACACATTTGAGTCCTTGCTTTGCTGTTGATGGTGAAATCCTTGTCCTCTGTTGGCTATACAAGGACCTATACAATGACTGGATATAAGCAAAAAAATTTTTCAGGGTTTCAAAGCACTGCTCATATTCCTCATTCCAATTTAATTTTGAGTTCTTTTATGTGCGTTTGGTGAGTGAAACTACTATTGAGGAAAATTTTCAACCAACTTCCGATAGTGGTCTGTTAGGCCTAGGAAACTTCCAATATCGATTACATTCTTTTGACTTGGCCACTCCATGATCGCCTCTACCTTTACAAGGTCAACTGATATATCTTTAGACTTCCTCATTTACCCCGTTTTTAGAATAAATCTCAATTGTCCAACAAAGATCTCTCGCATGTTATCAATCTTAGCACCAAGCACAACATGGATTCTTTGAATTTTTCCTCCAAGATTGATAGCAGACTTTCCATGAATAATCTTGATTTTCTCAATATGCTTGCGGTTAGAAGAGAATCTCACACAATGAGAATCAAGATTTTTCAACACTCTTTCCTTGAAGCTACTAAAATATGTGGTAGCATCAAAATGGATTATATTGATATGTCTCATTTCATGAGACAAAGTGGCCATTTTATGCTGGAAATCACTAACATAGAGAGGTTGAGACGCTTCATGAATTGAGCTTGTTGGTGAGTTCGGAGGAGGCTTATATTTGCCCAGTTCTTGAGATGATCTAGCATAGGAGGAAAGACCAGTATCATCTTGATCATCAATATGTTAGCTAAGCTCTTCAACAGCTGGGATGGAAAGTACCAGTGCATCGTTAGTATCAACTGGGGTAGAAGGAAATGCCACATCAAAGGTTGGATCGATAAGAAACGGTTGACATCCCGAGCTGGATTCAGAGATATCCAACTGAGGAGTGACATCATAGCTTGAACAGTTGGTTCAACATTTGTTTTTTTTTTAAAAAAAAATTGGATAGATCACAATAGTATTAGATGCCTCTTTCATAAAATCTTGAAGTGAGGCGTCTAGAATATCTTCACCAGTGGCAAAGAGAGTTTCCACAATTAGCTCAAATACTTCTTCAATAGAGGGTTCTTGTTGGAGCAATGTTTTCTAGTACTCAAGGAACAACATAAATTTAAAAATTTTAGCTTTGACGTTTAAAACATTCATTCACCACACACAAAATTAAATAGATTTTAAATTACATGTATGCTTTAAATTAAATAAATTTTATTTAACTACTCAATTAAGTAGTTAATATATTCTAGACTCTTCTAAAATATTTCATGAAAATTTTGCACTTAGTAGTCACCACTACTAATATTATTATTTAATTAGTAGATTTTAAATTTACAAAATAAATAATTTTGAACTCATTATAACCTCGATCGACGATCAGACAGCGCTGATGTGTCGAGGGTATAATTTTCGTTCATATAATGAAAAATTAAAATTTCAAAGGACAATATTTTCCACTGATCCTCTTTTGACAGCTGCCAGTTTTCTGAACTCTTTCACTAAAATAGGTAGTTCCAATCTCCTAACTTAATTAGTTGTTAAGCTAATTTTCACATCTTCCATCATATGGAATCAAATTATAAACTTCTTTATAAGCAATTTGTTTGATTTCCATCAAACTACTTTCGTCAAATTCAACTCCCTGAACTTGACTATCTCAACGGGAACACAAAATCTGATACTTGTGTGGTCCTCAATGGTTCATGGATATAGCTAGCCGTGTGTTCAAAACTTCATTGTGATTTAGAATAACATTTATTCTTATATGGACTTACCATAATTAGCCTCATTCTTTTCATCAGCCTCTTGATCAAGAACTTCATAACTCAAGTCTGACTGTACCCATCAGATCATAATAAGAGCATCTAGTAGCATCGCCCCATGATCTCCTAGGTATCACTGATAGTACCTGCAAGAACCTTAAGTTATAGTTAGCATAAAATATGTCCCTTCAACTTATATATCATGATCAAATATGCAACCATTGGTATATCGAGAGTTGCAAATGAATTCAATAACGATGTGATATATCTTTGAGTAATAACAGTGACATGTTGTGTGTAACTGAGGAAACACCTTTCTAAAATGCACATGTCTTAGTTTAGTCAGAGATTCCTCGCACTATTAACTCATCAGATCTTATATGATATTTTCACGCGTAGGCGAACGGTGAATTCTCAACTACAATACATTGGCTTCTACATGTTTCAAAACTACACTCAACCTCACAACATGAAGACCCTCATTGGAGTCTGTAAATGAGTCAAAGTGTAGTGTTAGTATGCAGAGTCTCCATGTTGTCCCGATTCAAAAGACTAATGTTGTACAACTATAACTTCGGATTTTTCTACTCGATAAGTGATAATCCTTTGGACGGTACGAGGGAGTGTTGTTTAGTGTATCATCAAATGATCACCCATTTGTATGAAAGAACATCAACATGCCCTTGCCAATGAAACATGATGTTTGCATCACAGATGTTAGCTTCAAGCTCAAGCGACCTCTATCCTTATTTTAGGTGGCTAATTCGACTAGGAACTTATTTAGAATATACGATACACTTTCTATTGAGTTTCATGATTTTACATTGTGAAGTAGACCTCATGGTACCTATTTTATATTCAAGGGCTTTATCTATGTAGCTTGAATGGGTGTACAGATAAATTAAATGCCGCAATTGTGTAAAACTATAAAATATTATTAAAATATAGATTGTTTTTACATAAGAGTCAATAAAGCTGTGGGGACCCGGACGCTAATCATCTTCTTAATCGTCATAAGGATAATTGGATCAATGTAATTAATATGGGTCTACAAATTTTTTTTTTTTTAATATAGTGCGGAACGTAATAGAATCAATCTAATTATACATATCAGTATAATAGTACAAGTCTTGTACAACAAACATCAAACTCAAACTAAGGTGTAACAACTAAATGTCAAGTGTTCCAAACCCTATATACATCAAAGTCCGAAGTCTCCACTCTAATCACGATCTCTCTCATCTTCTTCCTGACCCCGATCCTGTCCCACCTGTTGCCATGCACACATAAAAACACGACAACAGCCGGATAATTCCGGTGAGAAATACATCCCAGTATAAATCAACAAAACATGCAATCATATAATCGATATAAAAGCATGAAACAAATATCAATCACATGTATTAAATCTGAAAACATAAATCGATATAAAACTGTAAATAACTCGTGACTCTACAGCTCAGACGAGACTCATTCCTAGTCTAGGGATCCCGGTTTCCAGACGTTGGCATACTATATCGAATCTCAGTAATAGAAGTAAATCCACTCCTAATCAAACATCGATATAAACCAAACATCAAGTGTCTTGACCTATCCGTCAAAGACTTTGGCACCTCCGCCAATAACTCCTCTGTGACAATGTGCAATGGGCCAGTGACTACTCTATCGCAGTCTGGCACCTCTGTCACAAGACCAATCGTCTAATCACGCTTTCTATAACTCAATAGAACAAGCATATCAATTCAAATCAATGCATATAATAATAATAAATATGTGGTTTAGGGAAACTCAAGTTATATCTAACTCGAGTCATTCTCCCAGGTTCGACATTGACTTATACCTTTCTTTCGTAGTCTCGGTCTGAAGCAATATAAGTGTTGAACTCAAGACTGTCTCTGTAAATCTGAAATGACATATCGAGAATAGCAATATCACCATTCCATTCCCAATTCAATATTGAATCTGATTAATCTGAATTTAATTCAAATCAACGGCATAACGGCACAATCCCGATATCCCCGTCAATATTATATCAACAGATAACAATTACAAATCATAACCCATATCCGGTACAATCTGTAATTCATTCATAATCCAAATCTGTCCCATTTTCAATTAATATAATCAGAAAATCATAATAATTCCAGAATCAATCCGTTTTCTGATCTAACTTCGATTCTACGGTGTCTAGTATTCCCAGAACACATAATAATGATCAAATAACAATTCTCCCAATATCATAATTTCAAATGATAACAGAACTCAATAAAACTTACGTCCAGTTGTAGCTCGTGTCGAGAGGAGTACGGTACCGTGTCCGGATTTAATTTCTGATAGCCAGAGCTCGTACAAGCAAAAATCTAAGAATTGAGGAAGCTTGAGGATTTCTTTCTCGGAAACTCTCGGTTTCTTGCTGAAGATTTGAAAGAAATGAAGCATTTTAACGTTTTATATGCATGATGTGACAAGTGTCACACTCAACTTTCCATAATTGCACTTTAGTCCCTCAACTTTTCACTATTTGCAAATCGGCCCCCGCTCAATCTTTTAATTCAATTTCAATCCTACTTAATTACAAAAACCGTGGAATCTAATTCATCATTCCAAAAATTCATAAATTAAATAATCTCGGATTAAAATGATATAATCTCGGGCCTTACAATTCTCCCCCTCTGAGACATGATTTCGTCCTCGAAATCTCAAGCAATCATATCACAGGCAATCAAATCAGAAATAACAGAAACTGAAATAGGAAACTCACATCAGTGGAATAACTCTGGGAATTCCTGTCTCATATCTGATTCAGTCTCCCAAGTAGCTTCTTCAATGCCATGACCAGTCCACTGGACTTTCACAAGTGGGATGGTTTTCGTTCTGAGTTTCTTTTCTTTACGATCAATAATCTGAATCGGCTTTTCAACATAACTCAGACTTTCATCAAGTTCTGCCTCGTCTGGCTGAATAATATGAGAATCATCGGGGAGGTACTTCCGTAACATAGATACATGAAAGACATCATGTATTCCAGATAGAGAAGGCGGTAATGCAAGTCGATAGGCACGGTCTCCTATCTTCTCGAGAATCTCATACGGCCCAATAAAACGTGGAGACAACTTCCCTTTCTTGCCAAATCTGACAACTCCTCTGAAAGGTGAAATCTTCAGGAATACTCGGTCTCCTGCCTCAAATACCAACGGTGTCCGTCGAGCATTGGCATATTTGGCCTGTCTGTCTTGAGCAGTCTTCATTCTCTTCTGAATCAGTTTCACTTTCTCAGTCATATCTCTGATCATATCAGGTCCAATCTCAGGTACCTTAGAGACATCGTCCCAATACAAAGGGGATCTGCATTTCTTGCCGTACAATGCTTCAAACGGTGCCATCTCAATACTCGTCTGATAGCTGTTGTTGGACGAAAACTCACAAAGTGGCAATGCATCTTGCCAACTAGTGCTAAAATCAAGCACTACGGCTCTCAGCATATCTTCCAATGTCTGGATAGTCCGCTCTGACTGTCCGTCAGTCTGTGGATGATATGCGGTACTCAGATGTAACTTCGTACCTAGAGCCTGCTGCAAACTCTGCCAAAAGTGCGAAGTGAACCGAGGATCACGGTCTGATACAATCGACTTCGGCACTCCGTGCAATCTGACCACTTCTCTGACATAGATCTCAGCCATCTGGTCATACCTGTATGTCATCTGATACGGAATAAAGCATGCTGATTTGGTCAATCGGTCAATCACGACCCAAATCGCATCACAACCTCGGGAGGATCGTGGTAACTGCGTCACAAAATCCATGGAAATGTGATCCCATTTCCATTCAGGAATAGACAAGCTGTGCAGTAGACCTCCTGGTTTCTTTCTTTCTGCTTTTACCTGTTGGCAATTCAGACACTTTGACACAAACTCTGTGACATCAGATTTCATCTGTTTCCACCAAAACTGTGTCTTCAAATCATTGTACATCTTTCTGCCACCAGGATGAATGCTAAAACGACTGCGGTGTGCTTCTGTCAATATCTGTTGTCTCAATTCTGAAACATCTGGCACAACAATACGATTATTCACGTACAGTACATCATCACGTACCTGAAACTCTGACTGATGATTTGCTCTGACCATCTCAATCGATTCCTGTACTTTCTGATCAACTTTCTGAGCCGCTTTAATTTTCAAAATCAGCTCTGGTTCAGCTCGAATAGCATATAATCTCAAAGGCAGACAATCTGTTTCAAATACTAATCCAGACAAACAGCAATCTTCTATCAAACTTGAAACACCTATAGTCGATAAAGACAAAGAACATACCTTTCGACTTAGGGCATCGGCTGCTGCATTCGATTTTCCTGAGTAGTATTTGATTTCACAATCAAAATCTTTAAGCAAATCAAGCCATCTTCGCTGTCTCATATTCAACTCAGACAGTGAAACACATATTTCAGACTTTTATGATCAGAATAAATCTCAAATTTCTCACCGTAGAGGTAGTGTCGTCATATCTTCAATGCGAATACAATGGCCGCCAATTCAAGATCATGAATTGGGTAGCGAGTTTCATGTGGCTTCAACTGTCTCGAAGCATAGGCAATGACATGGCTTCGCTGCATCAAAACACAACCCAAACCTCTGTGAGAAGCGTCACAATATACAACAAAGCCACCAGTACCTGAGGAGATAGTCAGTATCGGTGCACTGGTCAATCTTTTCTTCAATTCCAGAAAACTGGACTCACAGTCTTCTGACCACACAAACGGAGCATTCTTCTGAGTTAACTGAGTAATCGGTTTGGCAATGCTCGAGAAATCTTTAATAAACCGACGGTAATATCCTGCCAAACCCATAAAACTGCGAATCTCTGGCACTGATGTCGGTCTCGGCCAAGAAATCACAGCCTCTACCTTGCTGGGATCAACTGATATACCATCTCCGGATATGATATGACCCAGAAATACTACCTGTCTCAACCAGAACTCACATTTTGACAGTTTAGCATACAATTTCTCAGTTCTCAGAATTTTCAACACAGTTCTCAAATGTTCTGCATGCTCAATCATATTCTTGGAGTAAATCAGAATATCATCAATGAATATAATCACAAAATCATCGAGATACTTCTGAAACACACGGTTCATTAATCCCATAAATACAGCCGGTGCATTCGTCAAACCAAACGGCATGACAATAAACTCGTAATGTCCATACCTGGTTCTGAATGCTGTCTTTGAGATATCGGAATCCCTGACTCTCAGCTGATGGTATCCAGATCTCAAATCAATCTTGGAATATACAGAAGAACCCTGCAACTGATCAAATAAATCATCAATACGAGGCAAAGGATATTTATTCTTTACCGTAGCCTTGTTCAGTTGTCGATAGTCAATGCAAAGTCTCATAGAACCGTCTTTCTTCCTCACAAATAATACTGGAGCACCCCAAGGAGATACACTCGGTCTGATGTAACCCTTGGCCAGTAAGTCCTCCAACTGTTCTTTCAACTCTTTCAACTCAATCGGTGCCATTCTGTACGGAGCTCTGGAAATCGGAACTGTACCTGGCATCAACTCAATGCTGAAGTCTATCTCTCGAATCGGAGGCAAACCAGGAATCTCATCTGGGAAGACATCAGCAAACTCGCAAACCACTGGCAAATCCGCCAATGATGGACTCGATTTCAGTAAATCAACTGAATAGACAAGGAATCCATCCGCTCCTTTCTGCAATAATCGAGTCATATTCATAGCAGATATCAAAGGAATTCGGGCTCGAGAACCCTTACCGTAAAATTTCCATTCCTCAGCCATCTCAGGTCTGAATCGTACAATCTTGTGGAAACAATCAACTGTAGCTCTGTACTTGGTCAGCATATCAATACCGATAATACAGTCAAAATCAGACAACCCAAGTACAATACAGTCTAGCTCAATCTCATGTCCGTCATACTGTAGCACACAAGATCTAACCGAAGTCACGGATATCAAACCTTTCCCCAAAGGAGAAGAAACAGATACTACAGTAGATAGGGACTCAACAGGCAATGCATGCATCAATGCAAATCTCTCAGAAATAAATGTATGCGATGCACCAGTATCAATCAATACATATGCAGGATAACCAGAAATAAAACAGTTACCTGCAACAACGTCATCAGGTGCGTCCTGTGCCTGCTCCTCAGTCAAAGCGAACACCCTGGCCTGCTGTCTAGGAGGCTGGCTCACTGTCTGGCTTCCTCCTGGCCTCTGCTGTGACTGGGTAGATGGTGCTGGCTGGAAAGAATGAACAGCTGAGGGTCGTCTCCCTGTCTGAGCCACTGATCCAGATGACTCTGCTCCCTGGGATCCCTGAGAACCTCTCTGGGGACATACTCTAGCAAAATGTCCCTGCTGTCCGCAAATACGGCAACTGCCAAACACTCCTCGGCACTGCTCTGTGGAATGTCTCCCTCCACACGTGCTGCAATAAGGTCCTGTATAACTTTGGCTCTGACCAGTCTGTCTCGAGCCACTGGAACTGGAAGAACTGCTGCCAGACTTCTTAAACTGTCTTCCTCTGGCTTTCAAATAGTCCTTCTTTCCACCACTGCTGCTACCACTCTCAAATCTGGGAGGGGGTTGCTGTGGTCTCGGTGCTGGGGCAACATATGAAGCTCCTCTCTGTCTCATCAGACCAGCTTCTGCTCCCTTTGCTCTGTTCAGGGCGTCAGCAAAGTTGTTTGGTCGCCCAGTGTTCACCAATGTAAATATCTCCGGATTCAAGCCATTGATGAACTGATCAGCCACCGCTTCTTCATTCTCGGCCACATGTGGAGCAAATCTCAGTAGTGTAGAGAATTTAGACACATATTCCTCAATGTTCAACTGCCCTTGTCTCAGATTCGCAAACTCAGCACCTTTATCCTTTCTGTATGACACAGGGAAGAATCTCTGATAGAATTCGGTTTTGAAGACATTCCAGGTAATAGGCGTACCTCGTTGCTCCAAGGCCCTCTTGGTCGTAATCCACCAGTTCTTGGCAACATCATGCAACTGGTGTCCTATCAGTTTCACTCTCCGCTCATCAGTGTAGTCCAAAGAGTCAAACAGCATCTCAATGTCATCTAACCAACTCTCGCAATCAACTGAAGTCTCAGTACCCTTCAGAGTCGGTGGATGGAACGACTGAAATCTCTTCAGCAAGGTTTCCATTGGTGTTGCTGTCACATCCATCGGATTTGCAGAGGTACTGCCCTGTTCTGGGATTCTTCGAGGAGGCATACCTGATTATCACAAGGGTTAGAAATCACATAATAAATATGTCTCAGTCCCTTTCTGAGCATCTTACCTCTGATAAAGAATCGGTTCTGATCCATTTCAAGAATACATATCACCATATCAAAATCAGATAATTCAGGTAAACATGTATTAAGGCAAAAAATCATGCTAGCAATCAAAAACAGGAAAGAAAACACATTCTACCCCGCTCACTAGCTCCAATCTCAATCTAAAGGATCTATCGCTCTGATACCAACTGTTGTGGGGACCCGGACGCTAATCATCTTCTTAATCGTCATTGGGATAATTGGATCAATGTAATTAATATGGGTCTACAATTTTTTTTTTTTTATATATAGTGCGGAACGTAATGGAATCAATCTAATTATACATATCAGTATAATAGTACAAGTCTTGTACAACAAACATCAAACTCAAACTAAGGTGTAACAACTAAATGTCAAGTGTTCCAAACCCTATATACATCAAAGTCCGAAGTCTCCACTCTAATCACGATCTCTCTCATCTTCTTCCTGACCCCGATCCTGTCCCACCTGTTGCCATGCACACATAAAAACACGACAACAGCCGGATAATTCCGGTGAGAAATACATCCCAGTATAAATCAACAAAACATGCAATCATATAATCGATATAAAAGCATGAAACAAATATCAATCACATGTATTAAATCTGAAAACATAAATCGATATAAAACTGTAAATAACTCGTGACTCTACAGCTCAGACGAGACTCATTCCTAGTCTAGGGATCCCGGTTTCCAGACGTTGGCATACTATATCGAATCTCAGTAATAGAAGTAAATCCACTCCTAATCAAACATCGATATAAACCAAACATCAAGTGTCTTGACCTATCCGTCAAAGACTTTGGCACCTCCGCCAATAACTCCTCTGTGACAATGTGCAATGGGCCAGTGACTACTCTATCACCGTCTGGCACCTCTGTCACAAGACCAATCGTCTAATCACGCTTTCTATAACTCAATAGAACAAGCATATCAATTCAAATCAATGCATATAATAATAATAAGTATGTGGTTTAGGGAAACTCAAGTTATATCTAACTCGAGTCATTCTCCCAGGTTCGACATTGACTTATACCTTTCTTTCGTAGTCTCGGTCTGAAGCAATATAAGTGTTGAACTCAAGACTGTCTCTGTAAATCTGAAATGACATATCGAGAATAACAATATCACTATTCCATTCACAATTCAATAGNACAAACATCAAACTCAAACTAAGGTGTAACAACTAAATGTCAAGTGTTCCAAACCCTATATACATCAAAGTCCGAAGTCTCCACTCTAATCACGATCTCTCTCATCTTCTTCCTGACCCCGATCCTGTCCCACCTGTTGCCATGCACACATAAAAACACGACAACAGCCGGATAATTCCGGTGAGAAATACATCCCAGTATAAATCAACAAAACATGCAATCATATAATCGATATAAAAGCATGAAACAAATATCAATCACATGTATTAAATCTGAAAACATAAATCGATATAAAACTGTAAATAACTCGTGACTCTACAGCTCAGACGAGACTCATTCCTAGTCTAGGGATCCCGGTTTCCAGACGTTGGCATACTATATCGAATCTCAGTAATAGAAGTAAATCCACTCCTAATCAAACATCGATATAAACCAAACATCAAGTGTCTTGACCTATCCGTCAAAGACTTTGGCACCTCCGCCAATAACTCCTCTGTGACAATGTGCAATGGGCCAGTGACTACTCTATCACCGTCTGGCACCTCTGTCACAAGACCAATCGTCTAATCACGCTTTCTATAACTCAATAGAACAAGCATATCAATTCAAATCAATGCATATAATAATAATAAGTATGTGGTTTAGGGAAACTCAAGTTATATCTAACTCGAGTCATTCTCCCAGGTTCGACATTGACTTATACCTTTCTTTCGTAGTCTCGGTCTGAAGCAATATAAGTGTTGAACTCAAGACTGTCTCTGTAAATCTGAAATGACATATCGAGAATAGCAATATCAACATTCCATTCACAATTCAATACCGAATCTGATCAATCTGAATTTAATTCAAATCAACGGCATAACGGCACAATCCCGATATCCCCGTCAATACAATAACAACATATATCAATTACAAACCATAACCCATATCCGTTACAATCTGTAATCAATCCATAATCCAAATCTGTTCAATTTCAATCGATAAAATTAGAAAATCATAACAATTCCAAAATCAACTTGTTCTTCGATCTGATTACGGTTCTATAATCTCTATATACTCAAGAACACATATCAACAATTAAATCACAAATCCTCCAACATCTAAATTTCGAAACATGCTGGAAATGGATGAAAATTACCTCCCCTTGAAGCTCTTAAGGTAAGGATCAAGAATCTATACTTGGATTAATAAGTTGATGGTTGGATGTTGCAAAATGAAGCTTTGAAGATAAGAAAACCATTAAGGAAGCTAGCCATGGACACTCTCGGTTTTTCCCATGCCAATTCTGAATTTTTAAGTAAACAATGACACGTTCAAGGGATGGCCAAGACAAGTGTCCCACTTAAATTTCCATATTTGCACTTTAGTCCCTCAACTTTTCACTATTTGCAAAACGGCCCCCGCTCAATCTTTTAATTCAATTTCAATCCTACTTAATTACAACAAAACCGTGGAATCTAATTCACCATTCCAAAATTCGTAAACTAAATAATCTCGGATTAAGGTGATATAATCTCGGGCCTTACAAAAGCCCAAACTACAAGCTGACTCGCTGGACATTTACTCTAACAATTCTATCATGACTGCCTCAAGAACTTGTTTTCCTAGAGGAGGAGAGGATGGACTAGTGGTTTCTTGCAACACATCAATAATAGGGTTGGCCACTGTTGATATCATCAACATTGGTAAATGAAAAATCGATGAGGGGTCTCATTTGAGTTTCTACTAACGACAGAACTTCAATAACTTTGGGATTGGTCAAATTGATAGTGGAGGATGGATAAGTAAGGGTTAGATCAGAAGGAACGTCAACGGTATAGACAACAACATGAACAAACCAGCTAGTCAACAAAATGAACAACTTGATCAACATCTGGTGGTTAGGTGAGTCAGTTGAGCTTTTCTGCCTTGTTGGATGAAGATGAAAGCAGCTAGTTGTCTTGTCTTTTACTTTAACAACTATGGAGAGAGAGAGAGAGTATACATCTTTAGATGACCCATGATAGTTGAATGATCATCGGTTTTAGGTCCATGAGGATCAAAATTATTCTTCTTAACAAGAATCATGGACTGAAGCTTGATTTCCATCGTCGTCAGGCAAAGTAAATCTCTATTCTGAAGGGCTTCTGAGATCAAATTCGGTCTCCACCTAATCTAAGTTCCTGCTTCAGCTTGGCAACCTTGTTTAATTATCTTTTCTTCTTGATGGAAAAAAAGTGAACCATTGTTCTTTAGTATACCGAAGAATAAAAAAAAACCTTTAGCCTATCTTGAAAAAAATATTCCACTTCAGCAGCTGAGATGTGTTGGCTGCTCTC
Organism: Primulina huaijiensis; assembly: GCF_012295235.1. Taxonomy (NCBI): domain Eukaryota; kingdom Viridiplantae; phylum Streptophyta; class Magnoliopsida; order Lamiales; family Gesneriaceae; genus Primulina; species Primulina huaijiensis. The sequence goes on from NC_133316.1 coordinate 17,408,191, forward strand.
ATCAAGAATTTAATTTCCCTTAATAATCAGATCAATTGTTTGAATAATAGAGCAGGTAGCTTCCAATGCTTTTTCCTAGATCACGAATCTATAAGATTTCTTGGATATGGGGAAGTCTAGAATAGGAATTGGTGCTAGTCTCAGCAGATGATCTGAGTCAATGGTTTCCAAAACCAAAATTCTCTCTGACTTGGCCTTGTTGGGTGTTTTGGTTGTCTTTCATGATGTTTTTTTCTTTTGGAACTCAACCTGCTTGGCTTTCTCTACAATAGTTCCAATTTCAAATTTGATTTCTACTATTTCAGCTGCAATGATGACATTATTTGAATTGAATGAAACAATAGTCTCTGCATTCAACAACTTCATATGATGCAACGAGGTAGCCTCAGCTAGCTGCATAGAGCTTTTTCTCTAGCACGCTACTCAAATGGACAAAAACCCAAGAGAATGATTACCCGAGGTAATAATGGCCAACAAAATGTTGTACAACATTGTTTACCAATTGATTTTTAATCATGAAGTGATAGCAGTCATCACTTCAAATTTTTCCATGGTGACTGCATCAGAAGATCCATCCTCACTCAACTTGGGTTTGGAAATGATGTCTGACAACAATATGGAATCCACATTCAGCTCTTTCTTCTAGTGGCAGATTGAATTGTCAAATATGGCAAGCTTCAAATTGTGAAATGATTTTTGGCAAATTGCAATTTAATGAACAAAAAACTAAATTGTGGCACAAGTTTTCACATGTATGGGGACCGTATTAATAAAGCTCATCTCTTTCAGTTGCATATCTCCCAAAAATACTTTCTTCACTCAATTTTTGTGTGTGTGTGTTACTTTATTTTTTATTTTGATGAAGAAGAGTTATTTGAAAGGTTTAGGGGCAAGGTTATCTTTATTCCTATATATCTACGAAATAAAAGGTTTATTGAGTGTTGAATATTCTCTTGTGTGAGTTAGAAAAATTATTTTTTCAGTTATACTCGGGGTGGAGATTATGAGAAATTGAATGTTTTGTATTCAATTGTATTTTCTTTCCCATGACAAAGATTTGCAGTAGAGTATCCATTGGCGGCTCGAGGAATTTCGTGATTCCTTCATATGACAGGAACATCTCAGCAAATGACTTCTGATAAAAAAGGAAGTTTTTGTTGCCGATAACTCTAAAAATCGAGTTGCGCTTGACGTTAACAATGACGTAATTCTTTGCTGGCCGGCTCATAAATATATGGACCTCACAACCTAGAAATTGTTTCAAACCAATGAACTTGAGGTTTTGAAACATTGAGACCATAACAACATCACCCTCAAATTTGAGTACATAGTAGAAATCAATCTGAAGAGCATTGATGGTGTGGCAATCTTTGCAATATAATATACTGCCATGCAAGGACAAACATTTCAGTCCATGTGTCAGCATGTTTGTGGAGAATTTTGAAAATTTAAAAAATTCATGAACATTTGTTTGTTGACTTTGTTGAGAATTGATCGTGTCTCTATGGGCTTAAGACCAAACTTTGGTCCATCATTGTGGTGTCATCGTAATCCAATCGATGATCCAATGTCACCAATATGACAACTTTGAATAGCTCGTTATTAAGATTTACAGTTAAATTTATCAACCCATTGATTCTAGTTATGGTAACTGCTAAATTGGTACACTTTCATACTATTTTAGAAATCATACTCTCTACATAGTTTTTAGTGGTATCTCCAAGTTTTGAAAAGAGAATATGCTCATAAACTCTTTTACAAGATTAAATATTTGATCATTTCAAAATTCTATTACCAAATTCAATATCTTGAAGAAAATCGATACTTGTGTGACCCTCAATAGTTCAAGGATACAACTATACGTGTGTTCACAACTCTTTGTGATTCGGGACAATAATTATCCCTTATGCGAGCTTATTATAATTAGTCACATTCTATATATCAACTTCTCGATCATTAGAATGTCAAAGTTACTTCCGATTGAACCCATCGAATAATGGTAAGAGTGTCCAGTAGCACCACCTCATGATTTCCTAAGTATCACTGATAGTGATTGCAGAAACCAATAGACTATATTTAGCATATAGTAAGGTCATTTCATCACATATATCATGATCGAACCTACAATCATTGGTACATCGAGTGTTGTATATATATTCGATTAGCATGTGAAGCATATTTGAGAATTCAAAGTGGCATCATGTATGCAAACCTTTTTTCCTAAAGCATACATTTCTATTATGTCGAGAGATTCCATGCACTACGATCTCTTTAGATCAAATATGATATTCACGCCCTCAGACGCTCAATGAATCCCAGCCTAAAATGTACTGACTCCAACACGTGTCATAACTACATCTAATCTTGTCATTTGATGACCTTCATAGAGTCAGTAAATATGGTACAAATCATCACATATGTTATTCTCAAGCTCGAGTGACATTTATCATTTCTTGGTGGCCCAATCGAGTAAATATTATTATAATAATAAATATTTTTACAAAGACTCGATAATAATATAAACCGATAATCGGCTTGCAGAGTACCTATTCTAACACCACGGTAAAATCTATGTGTGTTGTGTTGTGAAAAAGTAAAAATTTACGGTAAAAAGTAAAAATCTCAAACTCTCAAAATTATCACACTACACACTTTATAATATTTTTTTCTCAACTCAATTGTGATTTTCTTCACAAATGAGAGATCTATTTATAGAAAATATTTACAAATAACCCAAAAATAAATTACATCATTACCTTCATCATCACACACAAATTTCAATATTCAACACCTAATTTTACCTAATTTTCAACATTCAATATTCAATATTAAAATATTAATTTTCAACACTCCCCCTTGTGATGATGATCATAATGATTGTCTTCATTACGTGTTTTTATACTGCCTCGTTAAAAACCTTACTAGGAAAAACCCATTGGGATAAAAACCATAGTAAGGGAAAAAGAGTGCAGTCACGTAAACTCTCCCTCATGTTGACACGAACAATTCTTCACAAATTTCGTAGATTGCGCATCCCAATATTATAAATGTGCTTTTTGAATATTGTTGTGGGAAGTGCCTTTGTGAAGAGATCTGATGAGTTTTCACTTTATTGAATGTGACGAACATCAATATATTTATTTTTCACAAGCTCCTTGGTGAATGCGAAGAACTTAGGAGGAATATGTTTAGTTCTGTCGCTTTTTATGTATCCTTCTTTCATTTGAGCAACACATGCAGCATTATCTTCATATAGTATCACAGGCTTCTCGTCGAATGATAATCCGCATGAGATTTGGATATGTTGAGTCATTGATTTTAACCACACACATTCACGGCTTGCTTCATGTAGTGCAATAATCTCGGCATGATTTGATGAAGTTGTTACAAGTGTTTGTTTCTGTGAACGCCAAGAAATTGCAGTGCCTCCACGAGTAAATACATATCCAGTTTGGGAACGTGCCTTGTGTGGATCAGATAAGTATCCAGCATCGGCATAACCAATTATACTTGAATTAGCATCTTTTGAATACAAAAGTCCCAAGTCTGTTGTTCCTCGTAGATAACGGAATATATGTTTAATTCCGTTCCAGTGTCTCTTTATTGGATATGTACTAAATCTTGCCAATAAATTCACGGCGAAAGATATATCAGGTCTTGTACAATTTGTAAGATACATAAGGGCACCGATAGCACTTAAATATGGTACTTCTGGGCCAAGAATATCTTCATCATCTTCACATGGACGGAATGGATCCTTTCCTATGTTTAATGATCTAACAACCATTGAAGTACTTAAAGGATTTGATTTATCCATATTAAAACGTTTAATGATCTTTTCTATATAATTTGTCTGGTGAACAAATATTCCACATTCTTTTTGTTCTATTTGTAAACCCAGACAATACTTGGTTTTTCCAAGATCCTTCATTTCAAATTCTTCCTTCAAGTATGACACAACTCCCTGAATTTCATTATTCGTTCCAATGATGTTTAAATCATCAACATATACAGCAATAATTACGTATCTGGATGTTGTTTTCTTAATGAAAACACAAGGGCATATTGAATTATTTACATATCCCTTTTTCATCAAGTGATCACTTAGCCGATTATACCACATTCGGCCGGATTGCTTTAACCATATAATGATCTGTGTAATTTCACAGAATAACATTCTCTGGGTTTTGAACTTTGTGCTTCAGGAAATTTAAATCCTTTAGGGATTTTCATATATATATTACTATCAAGTGATCCATATAAGTAAGCTGTAACAACATCCATAAGACGCATTTCTAAATTTTCAGATACTGCCAGGCTAATCAAATACCGAAACGTAATTGCTTCCATCACGGGAGAATACGTTTCTTCATAATCAATTGCAGGCCTTTGAGAAAAACCTTGTGCAACAAGTCAAGCTTTATATCTTACTATTTCATTTTTCTCATTTCGCTTTCGAATAAAAACCCATTTGTATCCAACAGGTTTCACACCTTCAGGTGTAAGGACTATAGGTCCAAAAACATTACGTTTATTTAGCGAATCCAATTCAACCTGGATGACATCTTTTCATTTTATCCAATTCTGCCGATTTTTTCATTCACCAAAAGATTTTGATTCACGATCTTCATTATCATTTATGATGTCGATTGCCACATTATAAGAAAATATATCATCAATTTCTTCTATATCTTTTCGGTTCCATATTTTTCCAGTATTAATATAATTGATAGAGATTTTATCATTCTCGTCAATTTGTGGTTCTGACAGGACATTTTCATCATCATGTGTTTCTTCAGGAACATCATTCTCTATTTTGTGATCATTATGTGTTTCTTCAGGAACATCATTCTCTATTTTGTGATCATTGTGTTTCTCTATGAATTTTCTTTTTCGAGGATTTTTATCCTTGGAACCAACTGGCCTTCCACGCTTCAGGCGTTTAATGACATCATGACTATCTTCAATTTGTTTCTTCGGAATTTCAATTCGAGCAGGGGCATTTGCAGCATGTATATATGATTTAGTTACCCCTTTTGTGTCTGCAAATGCATCTGGTATTTGATTTGCTATTCTTTGCAAGTGCACAATTTGCTGTACATCTTTTTCACATTGTTTTGTTCTTGGATCCAGATGTAACAATGATGATACATACCATGTAATTTCTTTTTCGGTATGTTTCTGTTCTCCCCCTAACATTGGGAAGATTTCCTCATTAAAATGACAATCAGCAAAACGTGCTGTGAACACGTCGCCTGTCTGTGGTTCAAGATATCGAATGATCGATGGACTATCATAACCAATATAAATTCCAATCTTTCTTTGAGGTCCCATTTTCTTTCGTTGAGGTGGTGCAATAGGCACATACACCATACATCCAAAAATTCTCAGATGAGAAATGTCTGGTTCTTTACCAAATGCAAGCTGCAATGGGGAGTATTTATGATATGCACTTGGTCTGATGCGAATTAATGAAGCAGCATGTAAAATTGCATGTCCCCATATAGAAATAGGGAGCTTTGTTTTCATAATCATTGGTCTAGCAATCATTTGCAGACGTTTAATCAATGATTCAGCCAATCCATTTTGAGTATGTACATGAGCAACAGGATGCTCAACAATGATTCCCATAGACATACAATAATCATTGAAAGTCTGGGAAGTAAATTCACCAGCATTATCAAGTCTAATTTTCTTGATTGTATAATCGGGAAATTGATTCCTCAATTTTATTATTTGAGCAAGTAATCTTGCAAATGCAACATTTCGAGTTGACAATAAACATACATGTGACCATCTGCTGGAGGCATCAATCAATACCATAAAGTATCTGAATGGTCCACATGGTGGATGGATTGGTCCACAAATATCACCCTGAATACGTTCAAGAAACATTGGTGATTCAGTTTGGATTTTGGCTGGTGATGGTCTTATAATAAGTTTTCCAAGAGAACATGCTTTACATTGAAACTTATTATTCTGAAAGATCTTCTGGTCTTTCAATGGATGACCATGTGTATTTTCTATAATTCTTCGCATCATTGTTGAACCAGGATGTCCTAATCGATCATGCCAATTGGTTAATATTGAAGAATTATCAATTACCATGTTTGATTCAATGGGACGTATATGTGTATAATGCAATCCAGTAGGGAGCATTGGTAGTTTTTCAATCACATATTTCTTTCCTGATTTATATGTGGTAAGACACATATATTTCTCATTCCCTTCATTCATTGTTTGAGTATCATACCCATGGGAATATATATCATTAAAACTCAACAAATTTCTTTTCAATTGTGGAGAATACAAAGCATCATTGATCAAAAATTTTGTACCATTAGGTAACAAAAATTGTGCTTTACCACAACCTTTAATCAAGTCTACAGGACCTGATATTGTATTCACCATTGTTTTTGTTGGTTTTAGTTCCAAGAAATATCTTTTATCTCGGAGGATAGTGTGCGTTGTACCACTATCAGGTATGCAAACTTCAGCTTGGTTCATAGCATTTTCCATATTTGAACTTCAAAAAATATGCAATGAAATAAAATTACTGACAATAAAATACAATACAATACATATTTAAAAATATAGCACACGATAAAACATTATCATATGAGTACATGAAAAAATAAAATATTTTACATATATATTCCACCAGCAAATTGATCATTGTCAGAGAAATCAATTAGAAAATCTCCAGCATCAAAATGAGTTGAACCACTCAAAGGTTCACTGTGTTCAGTAAAGTTGGTCTCCTTTTCTTTCCCCTTTAATGATTCTTTATAAAGTTTACAAAGGTACTTAGGGGCTCGACAAATACGGGACCAATGTCCTGGAGTACCACATCTGAAACAAGAACTTTCAAATCTTTTTGAGTGATTTTCATTAACACTCATATTCTCATGATGTCTTTTCAGTGGATGGTTTGGGACGCTCTTTTGAGATGAGTTATATGAGTAACTATCTCGATTATTTTCGAAACCACGACCGCGTCCACGACCACGACCACTTCCACGTCCACGACCACGACCTCGATTTTGTCCTCGATCAAAATCTTGTCTATAACTTTGATTTTGGTTTCTAGGTTTAAATTCATTTTTGCTTACGACATTTACTTCAGGAAATGCCGTTGAACCAGTAGGTCGTGCCTGATGATTTCTCATTAACAGCTCATTATTCTTTTCCGCCACAAGAAGACAGACGATTAGTTCAGAATATCTCGAAAATCCACGCACTCTATATTGTTGTTGTAGAGTTATATTCGATGCGTGAAAAGTGGAAAATGTTTTTTCAAGCATTTCAAATTCAGTAATTTCGTGCCCACAAAATTTCAGTTGCGAGATTATTCGATACATCGTCGAGTTGTAACCACTGATTTTCTTAAAATCTTGGAATCTCAACGTATTCCATTCATCCCGGGCGGTCGGGAGTATAACTTCCCTTATATGTTCGAATCTTTCTTTTAATCCCTTCCACAAAGCCATGAGATCTTTTTCAATCAGATATTCACATTTTAATCCCTCGTCGAGATGTCGACGCAAAAATATCATGGCTCTTGCCTTTTCTTGTGATGTGCATATGCTATTTTCTTTTATGGTCTCATTTAGACCTAATGACTCAAGATGCATTTCTACATCGAGAGTCCATGGCATATAATTTTTTTCCGTAATATCAAGAGCAATGAATTCGAGCTTTGCCAAGTTTGACATGGTGGTACTAAAAAAAATTACGATGTATTTTATTAGTTAATGAATATTGCAATACAAAGTAATGGATAAACAACAAATACAAGAATTCGTAAAAATAAAGAAAACACACGAGGAGGATATTCTCCGATAAGTACAAGATTCGTGAGTATTATAACCAAAATAATTAAAAATAACTTTGTGAAAGTCATCTTCTTTTTTCTTCAAAAATTTGATGAAGAATAATTTTAGAGAAGAAGAGAAAGTTTGAGTGATTGAAATGTGTTTGTTAGATCATATTTATAGGGCTGTTTATGATCGTTGGTGTATAAGAAAATAAATGTATGTATTTGTATAATTTTATGGTAATAATATGATGTATATAATATTAGTAATTTTTTAAATAATTATGTATATCATATCACAATATTATAATGAGGTGTCATAAGATATTTTGTTTAAAAATCTTATAGGCTTTTATACTTGTCGTATCCCTTACCGGGAGTGTGGGATGTCGTCTTAACATCCTCCCAGGATTTATAACAAGTTTTTGAAAAATTTATTTTATTATAACATTATATTATATATTAAGTATATACACAATAAATAAATAAACAGTAAAATAAATATTATTACTTTTGTTACCTTTTTCTTTTGTTTTGGAGCTTGGAAAAATATGGAAGACTTTTAGAGCTTCGTGCTGATAACGTGTTGTGAAAAAGTAAAAATTTACGGTAAAAAGTAAAAATCTCAAACTCTCAAAATTATCACACTACACACTTTATAATATTTTTCTCTCAACTCAATTGTGATTTTCTTCACAAATGAGAGATCTATTTATAGGAAATTTTTACAAATAATCCAAAAATAAATTACATCATTACCTTCATCATCACACACAAATTTCAATATTCAACACCTAATTTTACCTAATTTTCAACATTCAAATATTCAACATTCAATATTCAAATATTCAATATTAAAATATTAATTTTCAACATGTTGAAATTTTTAGAAAGAATTTTTTTTGGATTAAAAATATGAAATTGATGAGATGAACTATGCATATAAAAAGATGGTGCATTACATTCAATTTTATAACCAATCAAACTTGGTCAAGAACTCCTTCAAATTTGTGCATATTTTCAAAAAAAAAAGTTGGACGTTAAAAGACGNTATCAGTGTTATAAAAAGTCCGCTTAAGCCCCGTTTAAGCGCGCCTAAGCTTGAAGCTCGGAAAAAACGCCCCGCTTCGGAGAAAGCGGAAAAAAGCGGTCAAACTGTAGTTTGACCGAATTAAGCATAATTAAGCATGCTTAAGCACAATTAATCGCATCTATTTATTTTTTAATTTTTTATATTTTGAAGGTATGTCTTTTTATTTTAAAATAATAAATTAGGTTTATAATTTAAATGTTTATTTTTTAATTTTAATTATGATTAAGCGTGTCTGATAATGATTTGACAAATATTTAACATTTTTAATGTGGTCTAGTTGCAAAAACAAATAAAGATTATAATTTTGATATTTTTATGATTTTATAAATATGAGAATCAATGCATCATACTTAAATTTATCATATTTATATATTATTTTATCAATTTATTGGTTTGAGATAATTACAATTACACTAAAGATAAAAAACGCCTTTTCACGCTTAAGCTTGTGCTAATCTCGCTTAAGCTTGAAAAGCTTGGAGCTCGACATCCGCGATTCGGGACGCTTCACGCTTTTTAGAACCTTGATATATATACATATTTTAAAAAATTTCAAAAATAAACTGCCAATATCTTATTTAAAAAAAATTAATCTGCAAAATTAATAATTAGAGTTAAATTTCACAAATGTCCTTCCAAAATCAATTGTTCTCAAAATATTCTAAATTTATTTTTTAAACTATTATTTTAATAATATATATTTATTTAAAAATATATTTGTACATAGATAAATGCATGCTCCGATATACTAATATTAATATATATTATACATTTGGACAATAAAGGAAATATATATCATGTCGTCTAATTAATTTGTGTAACATTTAGTTTTAGGATTATTTTTAAAAAAATATATCCAAAATTTCCAATAGTTTATTAAAGTTGAAGATAAGATAAAAATCGTCAAGGAAACCAAAATATGTATATTCATTTTGCCCTTCTATTATGGACAAATTCACCAAAATTATTTTCTAACAAAATTACGGTGTAATCTCTCTTTATTTCTTATAATTATATTTTGATTCTTATGTAAATAAAAATCAAATGAATTATAAAAAATATTATACAAGCACTCAACTGGTGTATCCGTATATTAGTTATTATTATTATTATTTGTTCTAAACATTTTTTATTCTCCAAAAATATCGACCGTCTGCTCCCCTCTTTGTGATCTGAAGCTGAATCCTTCGGACACCACATCCGCGGATTTTCGTTTCATCCACCGTAATTGCTACCTCTCAAATCCTGAATTTCTTGGTACGTACACGTTTTCTTTATGTGATCATGTGAATTAAATTACATATAAATATTTATTAATCAATTGAAATGATGGATCGTTTTTTCATTTCGATTAATTGAACTGTTTTTGGATCGAAATTGTTGTTTTCCTTGATTCGTTGCATGTGGGATCTTTTACTCATTGAGAATTTGCTCGAGCTGTGTTAAAATATTTTTCCATTTTCGGCATCGAGGTTTTCAAGTTGATAATTTGTTGGAGAATGAGCTGGTGTTGTGGAAATACGCATCATTGCAACAGCTCGGAGCAGTGGCAGTGAAAAGGGGCGATGTGTGGGTTAGTTGAGCGGCTAGATATTGTGACATAGTAGGGGCATCAAACTTCGCTTGATGTTGAGTAGGAATAGTTAAATTTTGTGATACATTATACATTCAACTGGGAATTATTTTCATACTTTATCGAGAAAGAAATGCCCTCTTTGGTAGATCTCCATTGGTGATAGATATCACGAGCTTGTAAATCCTTGTTCTGAAAGAAAATTTTTGTTTCGTAATCTCCTGAAAAAAAATGGATTTTTCAATTGGATTATAGACTTAATAGATTGAGCTCGCTAGTTTGCTACTTTTTTCCATGAAGACGAACATTAAAATGAATTTTTAGACTTGATATTTGCTTTTCTACTATAAAAAAGCTGTTATTGTTATTGTGTTTTCAGTATGGATTGAACTTTCAGCGTGACTTGACTTGTTTGTCTTTTTTCTTTGATCAGGGGTTTTGACTAGTTTCTTTTACCTGGATGTTAAGATGGAGTTATAGGAAGAACAATCTAGATGCATTTTGAATAGTTGGGGGATTAGTTGCAAGGAGGGGTTATATAAAATGCGTTTAATTCCAGTTTCATCAAGCTCTGATAGTTCACCAGAGGAGCTGAGCAATGGAGAGAAAAGTCGTTCGATGTTGTACCTAAACGTGTATGATCTTACCCCCATAAACAACTACCTCTATTGGTTTGGCCTCGGAATCTTTCATTCTGGTATTGAAGGTATATTCTATACTTCATGTTTTCAATTCAGTGGTTGACTACTTGACAATTCACCATTTCTTTGTACTAGACTCAGCTCAGTAAATTTTTTGTTTTGATTCTCTATTGAAATCTAGCATGAGCTTATTTTCACATTTGGTGACTGATGAAGGGTGTTGGAACATATTCTTTTCACCCTTAGCTGTAGTTTGAGTTTGTTTTGCTGCTTTATTGTTACCCTGATAGTTGCTATGTGTCATTTGGTGGCAGAGATATGATTGCGGTATCATGGTTGGCCATGTGTGTCATTTAATGTGTCAAGCCCATTAAGTTACAAGTGGGCCTAATCTATTGGCTTAAAAAATGGGTCCGGTAACTAAAATGAGTTCATCTGGTGACCAAAATTTCTTATTTTTAAAACACCTAGCAGCGGCTAGACGGGCGCCTAGTCCCCGTCTAGGCGATGGACACTGGTTTGGTGTCTGACTAGCGCCTAGCGAATTTTAGAACCTTGCTATTAATTGTTGTCTGTGTGGTCGTTGCTTCATATGGACCAAGTCTTCAACTTCAGAAGATAGTTCCTTGTGATGCGCATCAGTGTACTGTACCACTCGTTGTTGAGCTTGATGAAGACTTTAATTGAGTTGACAGATCATCTCCTCTCTTTCTATCGAATCTTGAGATATAGCTTCCATTACTGTCTCGCCCAATAAATATTGAACAAGAGCGGGCAGCGCGCTCCCATAAACCACCTTACCTTAAATGGTGTAATCTCTTAAGTTGTCTGAAAGGTCTTATGTACAATATTCTATCCACTGTAGACTCTCCACCGATAACCTCGGTTCCAACATTAAGCTACGTAAGTAACTCTCCAATCATCTATCAATAGTCAATACCACAGTTTGTGAATCATCTCAAACTCCTCAGTCATTGCTTGTTTGGACTCAAACATCTTGGATTGTATCTGGTTAAGATCAAGTAATTGATATGGAAACAAACAATCAAGACATCTTGTAACAGGCCACAAAGCCCATGCTAGCCCAAGCTGATGGATATCTAAACAATTTTTTCAGTTTGTGTTTATCTTTTAGTTTGTTTAATTTGATCAGTTATCTTTTGATTTGTTTGAATTTTTTAATAAGTTAATAGAATTCTAGATGGAAAGAGGTCTTAGGAGATTTGGGTCTATCTTTTCTTTGGCACGTGGGAACTTCGAATTTTTGTCACGAGATTTGAGGTTCTCTCCAAACGAGTCTCAAAACCAAGACATAGTGAGATCCTCTCTTCAATGAGCATCTAATCCCTCATTTTTCACCGATAAATAACACCATAACGAGATCCATGATTTGGGACCCTAACATTCCTGTATTCTTGTTCTTGATGTAAATAACGTGCTAGAAGGACATATGGTGAATTATTTCTCTTGCATGTACTTTTAACCATTCAGCTTCTTCATGCTCTTCACACTTGCTTCAACCTATAGAGAGCTTTTTTTAGCTTGGGAATCTTGTCTTCTTATCCATTGACTTTGTGACCCGGTGGTTGCTGAATATAGACTTCTTCTTCGAGGATTTCATTTGAAAAGGCGGATTTTACATCTATTTGATGAATTTTCCATATTTTTGAGCCGCGAAAGAAAAAATATTAGTATAATAGTTCTAATCGAACAATGGGAGCAAATACATCATGAGTGTCATTTGCTAAGACATCCCCATGGAATGACACTCAATGCCCATCTCTTAATCTTACCCAGAGTCCCTAGTTCTTCTATGTTCAAACCCTATTTTCTGACAAAATTTTGGAAATAATTCAACTAGCTCCGCTGGCTATCATAACACAAAGAGCAGTGCACCACACAATTTATTTTCTGAGGATGGTTGATTCCTGCAAGTGGGAGTTCGAACATCCCACAATCTACCATGTTTTCCATGTACTCCTCAATCGCCTCATTTTTTTGTCAATAAAGGGTGTTATTCGGTAGGTCCTTCATCCTCCGCCAAATAGTGATGCATAATAATTTATCAGGATATTAATTCTTTTGGTAGTAATTGTGTCCGCATTAGAAACACAAGCCCTTGTCTTTCCTGTTGAGGTATTCTTGGTAGGAATGTAATGATGCTCCCATGGATTCTGGATTGCACTCAAGCCCCTAATCTGGTTGCTTCCACTGCCACCACCATTGCTGACCACCAGCAACCCATGGATGCTCCTAGGCGAAATATTAAGTCATCCGAGCTCTTGAATTTCCCATTTTTTTGCCATGAGCAGCGCACACTAATTGACTTGGCTTAATTATTTAATTTCTTTGTGGGTCCAACTTAGACTATCCCAAGCAATACCTGTTAATTATCCACTCCCCCTGTTTCACCCCCATAAATCTCACAAAGGGAAAATTCCATGGCCCTAGTGATGTTGTGGGACCACCATGGGTTTTCACCTCACCCTTATTGTTAACCCATAGTCCAATCCGCTTAGAAAATTTCTTAGCATTTGTTCTTATGGTAATCTTTCAATGTTCTACATTAAAAGTTTGAAATTGCTTCACATACTTCTCTAGTACTCGTCGGCCTTGCCCAAGTGAAGCCAATAATTCATACTGGTTTGAGGCTTTTCTTCTGCTGCAGTGTCTATTAAGTTCCTGGGTGAATCTTTCCCAGGTAATTTATGAATTCTTTTTGTTAATCCAATGTCTCCTTTGTATTGCCCCTCGTCATACATATTACCTCTTTTGGAATTTGTGTAACTGCTGGGTACCTTGGATTTAAAAATACCATTCAGCTTTTGATAACCACCAGGATCAGCTCCATTAAAACTTGGGAGCCACCGGATCCTCAGACTTGTTTCATCTCACGCCCTCCTTGCTAATATTCTTTGCTGAGTGAATCATCTCTTCGGGTATGTAGTTGTTGGGTTCATCTTCCGCTTCCAGGTGGAAATCCCTCCTCCATCAATTTCTGAAATTTCGTTCGCGGTTCTCCACATATGATTCACTGCATCAATGATTTCATCTCCAGCAAGGATGCCAAAGATTGGTGCACGGACTCTGTCTTCCAGGTTATTTAGTTGATCTTGAGTATTTGTATCCTTCTCCTCTCTACCTAATACTGACTTCTCTCTCACTTATATTTTTGCTTCATCCCTTGTGGTTGACATGTTTTCTCCCATCTTGTTTGCAGCAGGTCAGACAAATTGTTACGATCTCAATCCATGCTATACTAATGAAAGCAATAACAAAACTGATCTAAAGAAATAAAACTCAGCAATATGATTTCATTCTATAAAATGCATGCTGTTTATTTATTTGCATTTGGTGATGTAGCTTTTCCTTAATTCTCCTTCTGGCAATCATGAAGTTTTATAGCTTATTCTTGTTTAAACTTTGAACCGGATAATGTAGATACCTTTTGTTGTGATCTGAGAGTGCAACCAGAATGTGTTAGGAACTTAAGTAGATTGAGCCTAAATAGTTTAGAGAGTTTTGTGGCTCAAACGAATTGGGCCTAGAAGTTACTTGGGGAGAGGGAAAAGGAAATTAAATAAGACTAGAGTTGGTTTGAGGGGTATTAATTTTTGTTTCCTTGATTTTGCTAGCTTGCACTAGGGTAGGGAGAGAGGAGTGCCTTCTTGTAAAAGATTTAATCCTTGGCTGGGTGTTTCACTCATAGTATTGTTGTTCTTGTTGCTTTGTCATATATCAGTTTATATTCTCATTTCTCTCTATTTTGTGCTGTGGTCGTGTCAGCATGTCTATGTTCTTTCAGATTTTTTTGTCTCCATGGAAATTTGCCTTTTCTCTTAATAACTTTGTGAACCGGTAGTTAACTGTAGCTTCTGTTGTTGGGTGTCTAAAATTCTCTAAAATACATATAATTGGAGAAATATATTTCAGCTATTTCTTTACTTGTGCTTTATCTTTTACTTTCCTCGGAAATTGCCTACTATCTTAGTTTGTGAAATGGTGGCGTAGTCGTTGCTTTGTTTTTGTGTTTCTAAAATGCTTATGTTTAGAAATTATATGCAACTTATATCAATGCTATTGCTATTTGCAAATATTAAACTGTGGAAACTGTAGGTCAACTGCTTATGGTTATGCATGTTGGTGAAGCTTTATACTGGTGATGTGGAAGCTTTGTTAGCTAGAGCAAAAAAATTGGATTGGATCATATTTCGAATTTTATGAAAATCTGATTTCTCGTGGAGTGTAATCCGGTTTGGGGAAAAAAACCACTTCAAACCAATGGAGCTATTTTCGGCATTTCAATGTAGATGGATTAAGGGACTTTACTACATGCACTTTATTAGAGTTTTATATCATGTGATCACTTTTGGATTTAAATGATTTATATTATGTGATAATCATTTACAGATAGTAACCAATAACTTTTTATTCTGATGCAGCTCATGAAATGGAATATGGCTTTGGAGCTCATGAATACCCAACTAGTGGAGTGTTTGAAGTCGAACCTAGAGGTTGCCCTGGTTTTGTTTTTAGGCGTTCAATACTTGTGGGCAGCACTGACATGTCTCGTGCAGAATTTCGGTCATTTATGGAGGATCTTTCCAACAGATATCATGGGGACTCATACCATTTGATTTCCAAAAATTGCAACCATTTTACCGATGAAGTCTGTTTGCGTCTGACGGGAAGCCCCATACCCGGATGGGTGAATAGATTGGCTCGAATTGGTAAGGAATATCTTTTATTGAATTTTTTGCACCAGTATCTGGAGCCAAATTTTTTGATATGATGCCATGGAACAATTGGGCTATTAATCTTGCCAAGGAAGCCTCTTCCAAATGTGAAATTGTATGAGCTTTTCCCCTTGAAGTTTACATTTTTCTCGAAAATAAATATCACCTTCAAACTGAGTGTTAGGGCTGAGCAGAAATCAGACCAAACGAAACCAAACCAAACAGCTAGTTTGGATTGGTTTTTTTAGTCGATAACGGTTTGGATTGGTTTTTTAATTAACAAAACGAAAAACTTGGTTTGGCTCGAAGTTTTGATAAAAAAATTCAAATCAAATCGAACCAAACCAAACCAACTATAAATATATTGTACTTTTAAGTATATTATATATATGTATTGATTATTTGATTTTTAGTTAATGTTATATCATTAATATTATGAAAAATTGATAATAGATGTTACTTTTATAAATTTTATGCTTTCCGATTATTTAGACTGAAATTGAATGGGACATAGAAGATAAATATTTCTCCTTTTTTTAAGTGTGATACGAACCTAGGTTTGGTTTTTAATTATTAATGGTTTGGTTTGCAATTTTGCAAAATCGATATTATTATCCGGTTTTGCTCACCCCTACTGAGTGGAGTCGACTCAAGTCTAGTTTTTCTTGGTTAAGATATTATTTTCAATCAGTGAGAAATAGTGAAGAAAACGTAAGGATGAGAGAAGCTAATCTTTTTCCATTTTAAAGTTAAAGGTTGCTGAATTCGAAGTCAAGAAAGTTAATTAGTTAAGAAAGAAATGCAAAGAAGTATGTGCCTTTCAAATTTATAAACATTTCAATTCGGCACTTGTCAGTAAATTCTTGAGGAGAGTGGGTATTAATTTCTGTCTCACGTAATTCATTTCTAATTTCAGGAGCTTTCTGTAATTGTCTGTTGCCGGAGAGTATTCAGGCTACATCAGTCAGACATCTCCCTGATCATCAAATGCATTCAGGTAAATTTTTTTGGGTTAATTTTGTGTGTTATGTTGAACTTAAAATTTAGTTTTGTGGGAGAAAAATATCTTGGAGTTCACTTTAATTTATTCTCAATTGTCAAATTTCCGTAGTATCTATGCAATTTGTCAACCTTTCTTATCAAATGATTGAATCCACACAAGCTTGTAACTGTTCGATGGGTCAAGTCTTTATCTTCTGTTTCGTCATTTGACACCTTTCATCACCATGTTTCCCCATCAAATTACAAAACCTTATGATCAACAACATTTGCAACTTATATCTTTCGAGTAAAACCTTGTGTTTTCCTAAAGCAGAAGATGGAATGGATTCTGGTGGATCATCTGAAGCAGGAGAAAGCGAAGAAGACAATCTAGACCATCACCTGCTTACGACTCCCAACAGCGATGTGGCATTTTTTAAGGACAAACCAGTAAGGCTAGCCAAAGATATTCTATGACTTTTTCCTTATTGTCCATCCGAAGTGGTGGCTATATATGTAATAGAAGCAGGAGGAAGATCACTACAATAAATCTTAGTACTTAAGATTTTCAATCCTATTGGGTTTCATAGCGGAAATCTCCTAGGCCTAGCCCTCTCGTTCCAAACTGAACATTAAGCAATGATAGAGGGTCCTCTCCTCCCTAATACATAATCCCGTCTATTCTTCGATTATCGTCTTGTTCATGATGCTTGTACAAGTAATGTGTAAATCTCAAATTTCTTTAACGAACAATTTTCCATTACATTGAGTGCCACAGTGTTCAATTCTTGGTGTTTTGATGAACATATTGGACCTTGTGTGTATCATTCTTTTCTAGATGTATTATTTGTAAAACTTAGGTTTTGGCAGCAACGTGCTATCGCTTGCTTAACATATGCTCCGGGCAAAATGTCTAAATTATTACAACATGTGCATTTATGTCTTCATATTCTTATATATATACCTCGTGGGCAGTTTTACCCTCATATCCCAACACATAGAATGTGCCTAAAATAAATATATGAATTCATTTTAAAAAAATTTACAAACTGATAATATTATCCTTACATGTTTCTTTTACGTTTAATAACACCGTTTATCCTTTTAAAATTGTGTACTTTCCTATTTTATTCCATCTCAACCAAAAATACACAAACTATAAAATACTACTTTATTTAAAGGTAAAATTCAATTAAGATCGTTTTTCTAGTGTGAGAGTTATCACTTCTGAGTTTAAATACATGAAAAATTGAAAAAACTACTTAGAAGAGTTAAATGAAGATCGTTTTTCTAGTGTGAGACCTACCACTTCTTAATCAAAATGTAATTTAAATAACCAGAGAGTGTAGGAGAAAAGATCTTAAAATCATTTTCAAGATTGAGAGATATTGTCAACATCGAGTACAAACAACTCACATTCTGATCACATGATATTTTTTTAAAATAATATTTTTGACATAATTAGAACATGCATATTAATGATTATGTAATTTTCTGTTGATAAGTGGGTTGTCAGTTTTAATCTGTGACATATGGAATAAACCTTAATTGTCCAAATCCGAATATTCGTGATTTCTAATGGATTAGTGGTGTTAAGTCTTGGAGGAGTTTAAATGTAGCTAATTTTAAATTTAATTGCATCGTTTAGCTCTATTACCGTTTAGATGCAAGATGGAATTTTGTAGCTCTATTACCGTTTAGCTCTATTACCGTTTAGGCATCAGTCTGGATCCTCGGGATATAAGAAGCGAAATGGCTGGGGCATATGATGTTTCACCTCGTGTGACAACACCGAAAAATGAACCTCAACTCTCAGCCGAGACAAAACCACTTCAATTTGTTGCGAGTGACCGAGAACCAGTACCCCTCGAAACTATTGCCCTTGGTGAACCAGGCAATGTAATTGATGTAGAGAATCTTCCTAACTTTAAGGTTCTGAATTGAGTATTTCCAGTTCCACCATAGCCCTGGTGGTCCAAACGTCAGGCTTGGTATAATCTCGATCTCATTCCATCCAAGATATTTAAACGTAATGGTGAATCCTCTTCCACCCCCTCTCTAGATGACCAAGACTTCACGTCTGGTGATGACTCGAATGATGAAGATTTCTAGTTGGTGATTCGACCAAAGTTTGCTCCTACTGCGACAAATAAAATCTCCAACTCTAATGATGAATTGTAGTGTCTGAAGGACCGAGCGATCCTGCCGATGATGAAGAATCCTTTGATATATTTCTTCTCCAACTGAAGAAGCATAAAGCCTTCAAGAAAGCATCTTCTGATCTTGAAGAACCTGATGATGAGATGTTGCAAGAATTCGATGACAATCACCCAGGACGATCTGATTCTGTCTCTGACTTTGACTCTGAAGAATATACAATTGAAGCTAATGATGATGGAGGTGATGTTACTGATGACAGTGATGATAAAGAAAGTGATTCTGATGAAGTTGCTATCGGTGTTGAAGACAATGTTGACGACATTGAGGACAACGTCGATACTGAAGACTATTATTTGAGTAAGTCATTATCTACAAAATTTTACTCAGGATTTTCTCTGTTTTTGTGACCCCTTTACGTCAACCTTGGATTGATAGAAGAGAAGAATATCGATGTGGATGCCTATGGGAGGCAAAATTAGACATTGTTTCTTAAAAAACGAGTCTCCTGTCAACAGTGACGACAATGACACCTTTCTGCCGAATCCAATTCTTGAATCCTTCACAAATATCTCATCCAGTGTGGGTAATGAGAGTTCGGCAAAATATAGATGTGTGTTTGTCTGTGACAGACTGTACAATTTTAATCCCGCTGTGATCGATGATATCTACAATACTCCCACCAAAGATTAAGGATTGTCCCGTGATATCAATGAAATTACTGATGTCCTCATAGGAGGATTGATTGAGCTCTTTCTGAACCATCCAAAGAGGCTGTTAGCAAAAAACTTAACTTCTAACTATTCAGTGATGTACAAATGGCCATTCGCAGTTGGACTCCTTCAACAAATACAACAGTGGTTACAATACCACATGCACTTGTTCTGATCTCCATATAGATTGGGAGTACCTTCATTTTTTGGAAAGCTTGTGTTCAAAACCGTGCTTCAGTTTGCAGACGGGGGGTCACTTATTTATGGGATTTTGAGATCATATGGTTTCACTAGCGATTTGGATAAAGAGATCTCTGATGTTAACGATCGACTAAAGATTGCACCAGCATACTTCAAAGGGAATAAAATGCTCAATCTTCCATGGTTTGTAGCTGGTGTTTCCCCTGAGGTTGTCAAAACGACCTCAACAAAACTTCTGGTTATATCATGCCGTCCCTCTCATTTATACAGGCCCATATTGACTTTGGTCTGAAGCAAATTGTCAATGCTAAAGAGTTCATAGCACACTATGAAGTTCAGGTACCTGAATACCGCTTACTTCTGGATATAGTGGTGCATTCTGAACAAAAAAAAAAAGAATAAGATGCAAGAATTGAAGAAGAAGGTGCAACAACAAAAATGGGAGAACATGAAGATGGTGCAGAAGCAAGAAATACAGATGAAATCAGTGATGGCGATGAAACTCCTTATTTTTAAGTTTATATCTCTGGTTGTTATCTTATAGTGTTAGTGTTCTGCTCTTTCTAAATAAATTGACCAGTGTTCAAGTCCCGTGTTGCAACAGCGCTAACATCTCATTTAACTTGGCTGAATTCAGGGGAAGATATGTCTTTAGCTCAATGTGAGTTCTACTGATAAACATTTTTGCGTGTTTTGTCCAAAAAGACAAAAAAAGGATATTGAAAAGAAAACGTCTGGGCATGCAAGACATAATTTATTCCTTGATTATATTTTCTATTTTAAAAATAATGTGCATAAAAATATAGAGTTTTGCTTCTCTATACTAATGTAATTAATGATAAGATATATACTAAGTATATATTTATTTAAAAGAGTTTATTATAAATAAAACTATTTTTTTCATATTTTGTAGGTATCTTATTCAAGGAATAATTTTTAGGTCAAAGATATCTTATATATATAAAAAAAATAGAGGCTACAAAATTAAGAGTGAGATACGCTGCAAGTGAGAGCACGAACAGAAATCGGTTATTTAATCTAAATAAATTTAAGGCTAGACTCGAGGCATGTTGTTCTGTTGCCAGGGAGTGTTGAAGAAGCTTAACCACAATAACAAATCAAAGTGGTGTTTGAGATTTGTACGTTGAACCATCCAAAAAGGTTGTTCGCAACAAACTTAACTTCTAACTATTCAGTGCTCTACAAACGGCCATCCGCAGTTGGACTCCTTCAACAAATACAACAGTGGTTACAAGACCACATGCACTTGTTTTGTTCTCCATAGAGACTGAGAGTACCTTCATTTTGGAAAGCTTGTGTTCAAAACCGTGCTTCAGTTTGCAGACGGGGGGTCACTTATCTATGGGATTTTGAGATCACATGGTTGACTAGCGATTTGGATAAAGAGATCTCTGATGTTAATGATCGGCTAAAGATTGCACCAGCATACTTCAAAGGGAATAAAATGCTCAATCTTCCATGGTTTGTAGCTGGTGTTTCCCATGAGGTTGGCAAAACGACCTCAACAAAACTTCTGGTTATATCATGTCGTCCCTCTCATTTATACAGGCCCATATTGACTTTGGTCTGAAGCAAATTGTCAATGCTAAAGAGTTCATAGCACACTATGAAGTTCAGGTACCTGAATACCTCTAAACAAAAAAAAAAAAAGAATAAGATGCAAGAATTGAAGAAGAAGGTGCAACAACAAAAATGGGAGAACATGAAGATGGTGCAGAAGCAAGAAATACAGATGAAATCAGTGATGGCGATGAAACTCCTTATTTTTAAGTTTATATCTCTGGTTGTTATCTTATAGTGTTAGTGTTCTGCTCTTTCTAAATAAATTGACCAGTGTTCAAGTCCCGTGTTGCAACAGCGCTAACATCTCATTTAACTTGGCTGAATTCAGGGGAAGATATGTCTTTAGCTCAATGTGAGTTCTACTGATAAACATTTTTGCGTGTTTTGTCCAAAAAGACAAAAAAAGGATATTGAAAAGAAAACGTCTGGGCATGCAAGACATAATTTATTCCTTGATTATATTTTCTATTTTAAAAATAATGTGCATAAAAATATAGAGTTTTGCTTCTCTATACTAATGTAATTAATGATAAGATATATACTAAGTATATATTTATTTAAAAGAGTTTATTCTAAATAAAACTTTTTTTTTCATATTTTGTAGGTATCTTATTCAAGGAATAATTTTTAGGTCAAAGATATCTTATATATATAAAAAAAATAGAGGCTACAAAATTAAGAGTGAGATACGCTGCAAGTGAGAGCACGAACAGAAATCGGTTATTTAATCTAAATAAATTTAAGGCTAGACTCGAGGCATGTTGTTCTGTTGCCAGGGAGTGTTGAAGAAGCTTAACCACAATAACAAATCAAAGTGGTGTTTGAGATTTGTACGTTGAACCATCCAAAAAGGTTGTTCGCAACAAACTTAACTTCTAACTATTCAGTGCTCTACAAACGGCCATCCGCAGTTGGACTCCTTCAACAAATACAACAGTGGTTACAAGACCACATGCACTTGTTTTGTTCTCCATAGAGACTGAGAGTACCTTCATTTTGGAAAGCTTGTGTTCAAAACCGTGCTTCAGTTTGCAGACGGGGGGTCACTTATCTATGGGATTTTGAGATCACATGGTTGNAAAAAAAAAAAAAAAAAAAAAAAAAAAGAGAAGAAGATGCAAGAATTGAAGAAAAAGGTGCAACAACAAAAATGGGCGAACATGAAGATGGTGAAGAAGCAGGAAATACATATGAAATCAGTGATGGCGATGAAACTCCTTATTTTTAAGTTTATATCTCTGGTTGTTAGCTTATAATGTTAGTGTTTTGCTCTTATTGAATAAATTGATAAGTGTTCTAATCCCGTGTTATAACACCGCTAACAACATCTCGTTTAACTTTGCTGAATTCAGGGGAAGATATTCTTTAACTCAATTGGAGTTCTACTAATAAACATTTTGCGTGTTTTGTTCAGAAAGAGAAAAAAAAGGGAGATTGAAAAGAAAATCGTCTGGGCATGCAAGACTTAATTTATTCCTTGATTATATTTTCTATTTTAAAAATAATGTGCATAAAAATATAGAGTTTTGCTTCTCTATACTAATGCAATTAATGATAAGATATATACTAAGTATTGATTTATTTAAAAGAGTTTATTCTAAATAAAGATATTTTTTCATATTTTGTAGGTAATCTATTCAAGGAATAATTTCTAGGTCAAAGATATCTTATATAAAAAAAAATAGAGGCTACAAAATTAAGAGTGAGAGACGCCGCAAGTGAGAGCACGAACAGGAATCAGTGATTTAATCTAAATAAATTAAGGGCTCGAGTCGAGGCATGTTGCTCTGTTGCCGGGGAGTGTTGAAGAAGCTTAACCACAATAACAAATCAAAGTGTTGTTTGAGATTTGTTCGTTGAACAAGATTTCGGCTTTATAGAGTTTGCATCCATAGTTGTTTGATTATTTTGGTGATAGGTATTTTGGATACACTTTGCTTCATTGTTGTGTTAAGGGAGTTAGCCTTTCGTTAATACATTAAAATTTGTTTGTGTAAATTGATAATATTTTCAGGTGAATATTTTGCCCCAAGACACCGTACAAGTGTATTAAATTGTGCATAATTCTTTGCATTTTGATTTATTTACGTAATTTTTTGTGTATTGAATTATTCTTTTGCATGTTGTGTTAGGTGTTACAACATCCCACACAATACTTACATATGAAACAACAATTCTTCAATTATACAGTACTGTTATGTTAAACAAAACATTTCAATGCATATTCAAACTCACGATCAGTCTATGACTGAAAATCCTCAATAAACAGTGGCATAACCAATTAGAAATTCCTAAATCATGATAAATTTTAATATTACGCATATAGATTGAAAATGTAGCATGAATTCATCAATGCGTCAAGAAACGAAATGCTACTTGCCTTAGATTTGAGTGTAGATAGTTCAAAGGTAATCTCAGAACTTGGGAGATACCCTGATCACGATGAACGTCGATGCATGACTAGAAGCTCTATGTGATACTCAGTCGTCCCTACAAAATATTTACGGTATTTATGTCTTTTAATAATCATAATATAATACCAATGATAATTGATTTGGTCGATTTTTTTATCAACCATTTCCTTATAATGTTAGATATAATGATGATGATCATGGGTCTTAATTTATTGGGTTGACTATTGTGTTGGGTTATGGTGAGCTCAACATTTGTTATGGATATATGCAAAATCGGATGTTATCATGGTCTAACTGATCGCTGAATTACCGAACTGATCACACGAAAACAGCAATCAGTTAGGTTTGAGCAGTTGCGGTATTTTGGTCATATCTCTCAGCTCGGTTATCAAAATGAAGCGATTCAGTATGCGTTAGAAAGATAAGACAAAGATATACAAATCATCTTCAGAAGTCAAAGTCTGAATCGAAGCTTAATATGCTGATAAATGACGATGAAGCTACTGGTTCTGCACAAACTGAAATCAGTTAGGCTGATTTCAGCACACCAACTGAAACTGAACCAGACCAACTGAACTGGACCAGCTGCTGACCAACTGAACCAGACCAGCTGAAGACCAGTTGAAACAAACCAGTTGAACTGAACCAGCTGGAACTGAACCAGACCAGCTAAAGACCAGTTGAATCAGACCAGCTGAACTGAACCAGACCAACTGAACCAGTTGAACTGAACCGAACCAGCAGCTGACCAACTGAACTGAACTGAACCAGCTGCTGACCAGTTGAACTGAACGACCAGTTGAGTTGACCAGAGTTGACCAATTGACCAGAGTTGACCAGTCAGGAAAATGCCCAGCAAGACGAATTTGACCGTTGCAATTTCAGAAACAGTACAGAAACTTTCCAAACAGTCATATTCTTGTGTCTAACGTATATATCATTGTTGGGGCTTATAAATACAACATATTGAAGATCAAACAAGAGTTTTTGAAGAGGATTCAAAGCATGGGCAGTTAGCATGAAAAAATCAGCTAGTTGAGAGCACAAGCCCTTGTGTGAGGATACTTGAGATGTACACTGTAAATGATAAATTCCTCACACACAATCACTCACATATATACAAGAGAGTTGAACTGCAAAGATTAGTTGAGTGAGTCTTGCACAAAGACAATAAACTTGTATATGTAGTCTTTGCATATGAGACATTAAACAATATGCTGATTGTGAGGTGCTGCCTACAATCTTGAGTGCTAGGAGTTCAGTTTAGGCAGTGAGTAAGTCCTAGCTGAATGGGTTTGTACAAGTAGTTGTATAAATCAAATTCTTCTAGTGAATCCTTCCTAAGGGAAAGAAGAGGTGACGTAGGAGCATTTGAAGTCTCCAAACATCCATAAACAAATTCGTGTCTATTTGTTTATTGCATTTAATTATCATTTTCATAGTTTTAAAGATGCATTGTTGAAACATTTTATGTTTTCTTCAAATACCAAAATATTGAATACCAAGTGTTTGATAAAATGTTTCAACTAAAATATTTTTACTCATTCAACTTGCATATATTTTAAATGCTTTACAAAATATTTAATCGGTTTCTATGAAGGATTATTTCGAGTGTTTTCCGCTTGATTTCATATCAAACTCGATTTAGTTCATCGGTGTTCATTATTTCAAGAACCGAGCTATTGTAGCTCAACGATTGCCCCCCTAATCGATCCTAACACAAATTAGTGTTGAGACGAGAGTACAGTTGATATAGTTGAAGCGCAGCCAAAATATGATTTTTGGGGGACGTTGATAGAACTTGAAGGTCGTGAATATGTAAGTGGAATTCAAGATTGAATGATTGGTGGGTATTTGAAAAATGTCGAAAGTAAGTAAATATAACCCATAAATTGTGAAAATTCGAGGGGCGGGGTGAGGGTGCCTCAACAGCTGAAACTTGACGCACGACTATTAGAATAGAAATTCTAAAATTAGAAGCTGCCAAAATTGGAGTCTGTGGACTGTTGACTTTGACCAGTTACTTTGACTTAGTGGTTTTTCAAAAAGTTTGACTTTACATCATTATAACGAGCTGTTTACAGTCGTCAATTAGTGGAGATTGATCGTCGATCGAGATTATGATGAAACCACGATCATATATTTTTTGATGGATTAATCTTGGAGTATCATAGTGAAACTCTAACTAGTAGGAATCCTAGTTAGGCAAAACACCAGGTAAGAGCTTTGAGTCTTTGACTTGGAGTACCCTAATAAAACTATAACGGAGATTTTTACATGTTGATTCAGAGTGCCTTAGTCAAACATTATTTAGATAAGATTACATTATCTAGCTAAGACTCTAGATATCCAAGTTGGCCAAAACTACTAGTAAAAATCCTGATAAGATTCTACTAGATCCATGATACCATTAAATACGAGATATCATATCAATTTTTTCATCATATCAAATGTTGAAAAAATAACACAACACATTTAGATTAACAATTTGTCTCTTCTCTACAAGCAAGGATTGAGACACTTTATTAAGAACAAGAGGCATTTGGCTCATCACCATCTCACACCACCATGTCTCTGATGTGACATGACCGAGACACTGTTGTACAGTCGTGCTGCTGTCGCTGGCCATCTTCTTCATCTCAAGCACAAATCTTCTAGATTTTCTTGTGCAAACTAGAAGATGAACACAAATCGTGGACTTGATTTTACAATTGAAAAAAGCGAATTCAAGTTTATTGTTCATAGAGATATATGAGAAGAGCTATTTACGCTTAAAATTTAGAATAGTTGGAGGCAAGTGAATTATTCACTAAAGGTAAAAATTGATAAACCCACTATTGTTGGATTTAAAATCATACGAGTGCCAAAGCATGTTTTGTATGTCAAAACAATAATTTTAAATCTTTTGTTGTACTTTGGATAAGAGAAAACGATACACCAACAGTAGTATTAGAATTAAGTTTCTCAAAATCGTATGATTATAAATTTTTTGTTTAAATCATGTTGAATATTTATTTCTTACTACTTGAGAAATTTTTCATAAATTGCGACGCCCAAGAAAAATGAGTTTTCAAAATTACCAAAAATGATAATAATTTTTTCTATATGTTGCTCGAAACAATTTCAGGCAGCGCATGGATAGCAACTGTGAGTAAGGGCTCATGAGTTACAATGAGTGGAGCTTTGGCTCGGTCCAAGAAGGCCCAAAAGGGGAGTACAATTTGACTGAATAATTTTTGTGAAAGAGTTCTAAAATTGAGAACAACAAAAATTTGAGTCAATGGACAGTTCACTTTGACCAAGTAGTTTTTCAAAAAAATTGATTTTATAAAGTTATAACGAGCTCTTTAATCTCGTCACATCGGTGATGTCTGATCGTCGTTTGGGATTATGATGAAGCCACGATCATAGATTGTCTGATAAATTAGACTTAGTATCATGTTAAAACTCTAACTAGAATGAGTCATAGTTAGGAAAAACACCCAGTAGAATGTTTTACTCATTGGACTGAAGTATCCTAATTAAACTATAACTAGGAGTATTGACATATTAATTTGTAGTGTCCTAATCAAACATCTAGATAATATTACATTATCTAGATAATACTCTAGATATCCTTGTTGATCAAATCTATTACAAAAATCTTAGTAGGATTCTATTTTATCCATGGTATCTATAAAAATGAGATAACACATTAAAGGTTAATGTTAGACAATTTCTATCTTATCTAGACTCAAAATTTGGCCACCACATTGTATTGACAAAAAAAAAATTGGCCACCACCTGTCACCGCCATGTCGTCTCCACATCGTTGTCGTGTCGTCATTGTTGTTTTCTAGTTTATTTCTCAATGCACGAATTTTATAGTTTCTCTTGTGACGTCTAGAAAATTAATGAAGTTATCAATCGTGGACTTGGTTTGACGATTGAAGAGATGTGATTGATCAAGTTGGTTGTTCTCAGGGATATGCAGCAAGAGCTATCTCCACTTAAAATCCAGAATAGTTAGAGTTAAGTGATTTATTCACTAAATCAATATACACCTTATTGTTAGGATTTAAATCATATGATTCCCCAAGCATGATTTTGAATGTTAAAATAAAATTTTAAAACTTCCGTTGGTCTTTCGATATGATAAAACGATACACCACTAGTTCTTGCAGACACTATCAGTGATACCTATAAAATCATAGGTTGGTGCAACAAGGAGCTCTTACCATGATTCTATAAGTGCAATCAGAAATAATTCATGAAATTATCATGATCAAATGGTTGATGCATTGAATGTGGCTAATTAGGATAAGCATGTATAAAAGACATGTGTTGCCTAGAATCACATTAGTTGTGAGACTATGGCTAGTTGTATAATTGAACTATTGAGTACCTGTATGTTTACTATCACTTCTTGATTCTAACTTGGCTCTCATTTATTTTGCAGGGGTGTCTTGTTGGATAAACGGAAGAGCTGAAAACCTTGGGGCTAATTCAAGTGACAATTCACCTTCTAGGAATGCAATTGGCCAGCCAAAAAGACTATCTCAATTAGTTTGAATTAATCTATGCAAGTTTCACAGTGCATGCACTCCGAATAATCAAAACACATAGGTTGGAATTGTAGTTTCTCATAAAAAATCTTTTTTTTTCTACTCTAAAACTTGTTTGATACTATTTTTAGAGAGGGAATTCGGCCTTGCTGACCATCAAACTAGTTGGTTAGCTCTAGATGATGTTGGATTTCATTTGGTATTACTGCACAAACATATACTGGTTGAGTGGCCATGTGAATGAATGCCAACGGCCTTTAGACCCGCTTTGTTATGAAATCTCTTTTGACTTATGCTGAAGTTATTGTGTTTTTCGTGATCTGCGATGTGCTTGAGGTTGTGGCTGAGTGATATTTACAAGAGAAATTATGTCGAAATTGTTCAAAAAACCATCAAATGTCCTTGTTTGATGAAATATATATCACATGTTTTTAATCTCGAAAAATCATAATATCATATATTGCAACTGATCACATCCAAAACAAATTTCAAACACTGTAATGTGCTCAATCCATTATTACCCAAAGAAACAATAAATTCAATAATAAACACACATACCAGTGGATTTAAGGCCGTAATTTGTTTAGCATATCATTCACTTGTAAAAGTCTTCAAGCCTAATTTATAGAAAATTAATTGGCTTCATCCTTTATGGCACCACTAGATTATTAAAATTTTTAAACTTCACAATTCACTCAAATATTGTATTAATTCCCTAATTGGAAGTGGGTTCTCAACCATTTCTTGTCCAAACTATCCATTTCTTCATATATCAACACAAACCAATACTTATACTTCTATAATAACTTCAGTAAATTTATTTTGAACACCTCTTTAAAAAAATAAAAAATAAAAATACATCGGCATTCTATAGTCCACATGTTGATCACTATAAATGAACCTAAAATTCTAGCAGATGATCTTCAAATTGAACCCAAGCTAAAGCTAACTCCTCCAACTATAATTCTTCTTCTATTCCCCTTGACTTCTTTTTAAAAATAATTTCTACACCACTTGCATCCAAACTTCATTTTATTGGACAACATTTGCTATTAAGTGGCCTTCCAAATTGGAAGTTTGTCCACTGTTTACTCCTCTTCACTACATTTAGTAATCAATTTCCTCGACTAGAGGATGAATCATTGGCCTAAAAGGCACAATGGTCGTTGATTTTGTTAGATTGGATGCCCAATGAAACTTGTGGCTTTTGCTTTATTTTCTCATGTGTAAAAACAATCTTTAACTTAATAATATTTTACAGTTTATCCAATTATGACATTTACTTTATATGTATACCCATGTAAACTGCATAGATAAAGTCATTCAATATACTATAATACCATGATGTCTATCTTAAAACATAGATAATGAAATTAATTAATAGGTGTATTGTATATTCTAAATTCGTTCCTAGTCAATTCAGCTACCTAAAATATGGATAAAGTTCGGTTGAGCCCGAGACTAGCATCTGTAATGTTAACACCACATTTAATTGGTATGACATGAAGATGTCCAATTATACAGATGGATGATCATATAATGATTGCACTAAACAATCATTTTTTGAACTTTTCAAGTGGTTATCACGTATCAAGTAGATGATTCTGCGGTTATAGTTCTACACCATTATTCATTTGGCCTGGGATAACATAGAGGTTCTGCCTATTAGTGCTGCACTTTCACTTGTTTACCAACTTAGAAAGGGTTATCAGGTGGCGAGGTTGGGTGTAATTTTGACATACTTAGGAGTCGATGCATTGTAGTCGGGGATTCACTGTTCACCTATTGGTGTGGATATCCTTTGAGATCTCATTAACTAATAGTGTAACGAATCTCTAGCCAGAGTATGAGTTGTGCTTTAATGAAATTTTTTTCTTAGTTGCACACACGATGCCACTATGATTGCTCAAAAATACATCACTGTGTCATCAAATCTATTTGAAACTCTTGATATACCAGTGGTTGCAGATTCGATAGAGATATATGAGTTGAAGAGACCGTATTGTAGGCTAACAATAACCTACTGGTTTCTTGAAAGCACTATCAGTGATACCTAGGAGATCATGGAGCAATGCTACTAGACACTCTTACCATGATCTGGTGGGCGAATACAGAGTTGAGTTTTGACATTCTTGTAAAGGGGTCGATTAAAAAAATGATGCTAATTAGGATACCATCATAAGCTCTTGATTGTGAACATGAATGGGTAAGCTTATAGGTCTGCATCACAAGTTGTTTTCCTCCATTACGCAACCCAATTTGGTTTTTTTGTGCTATATCTTCTTCATTGTGAGGTGTACTTATCCTCTCCATCGGACAAAAGAACCGATGGTACAAACAATTTCCGAACTTCGGTTGGTTGAAAACTTTCTGATCTTTGTACTTGATCCATTAGCTACTTACTTTCAGGCTCATAAGGTTTGTTTTCATATTTTGACGACATCCACTCTCCCATTTCTTTAATGAATTCATTCATGGTATTAGTGAAAGCATTAGCCATCTCTTTAAGTTCACTTTGAATCCCTTTCTCCATTGATACCACAAGACTCACTGGCACTTTATGGCCAATAGTACGCATGGCTCCCTCATTCATAATATGTTCCTCAAACTTATGGAAAATCTCACCAAACGATCCTCCAGCAAATTCATTTTCCTCTCCATGCACATGATGATCCTGTAAGAAAAATGACACATATCAAAGGAAGAAAAAAACGTGTAGGAAATGGCGACGGCCATTGCCTACAACTTATGTCAAACATGCGTACGTAGCCTCAACTTTAGAAAATTGAGATGCGTATACACTTCTTCTTTTGACTCTCGGCTTCCGATACACTCATCGATGGTATGAGAAACGCCTATAAATAGCGGTGATTGAGGCCCCTAAGCACACACCTCATAAGAAAATATACACCATCTACAGAGTGTGTTGAGTTGTAACGCCTGAGCTTTTATACTGATAATCGGAGATTTGATTATCGTAATCTGATATTGAGTACCTGAGGAATTGATATGATTATAGAAGGATCAATCCGAGACTTTACTTGATGTTGTATGTGATAGCACATGGAGGATGGGCAGAGATTTACACGCACATGCGCGAGAAGATGCGCGCATATGCGCGAGAAGCCAATCGCAAAGGCAGAGGACCTCGCGCATATGCGCGAGACTTGGCGCGTATATGCGCGAGGAGGGCAGTAGCCAAGAAGCCGGGACAGAACTTTGCGCGCAAGGCTTATCGCGAGGACAGAGGACCTCGCGCATATGCGCGAGACAGGGCGCGCATATGCGCGAGGAGATGTATTGGTGATTGGCAAGTCCAGAGATATTGGCGCACATGCGCGACGAGGTGCACGCATATGCGCGAGGTGCCCAGTAGCTAAGATTTCATTCCAGAGAATTTCACGCATATGCGCGGGATTAGGTTGCGCATATGCGCGAGTAGTAGATTGGTTGACGCCGAGACCAGTAGGTCTCGCGCATATGCGCCGGTAGAGGTCGCGCATATGCGCGAGACGTGCAGGGCAAAGAACGAGCCACTTTACGGAAGATCCGTCCGTCAGATTGTTGATCCGATTTCAGTACTGTGTTTCTATCGACGAGAGCTTCAACTAGACGTAAGTTTTATTGAATTTTGATATGGTTTGTAATTATGATATTGTCAGAATCGGATAGGATTGATATATGACGTTCTTGACATATTAGACAATGTAGAATCGAGAACAGATGGAAGAACAGATTAGTTATGAAATTGCTATGAATTTTCAGATATTGAATTGAGATTATTCAGATTTATGAGATTATGGATTAGTTCGGCTATTGATTATGATTCATTATTAATATCTATTATTGTCTGAGTTGACGGGGATATCGAGACTATACCGTTATGCCGTTGATATTGAATTAGATGGAATATTGAGCAGAACATATCTGAATTGAGTTGATTATTGATATTGTGCCTATTCGATATGCCATTTCAGATTGATATTGACAGCTTTGAGTTCGAGACTTCGACAGAATCAGATTGACAGAAAGAAAGGTATAATTCAATGTTTGATCGGGAGATATAACTCGAATCAGATTTGGTTTGAGTTGTCCCAAAATCACATAATAGATTGTTAGGTGTTTATGCTTTATATAGCTGTATATTAAAGCATTGAGATAGGAGAGTCTGTGGCAGATCAGCCAAGCTACTGGACGTTCGGTTGTATCGATGTGCGTAGGAGAAGATCGACTCCTATTGTAGATATTCGATAGAGAGAGGACCGAAGTCTGGGAATAAGACGTACCGCCACCTCGATTGGGAAAGTAGGTGGGAGATTGTTACGTCTTATTCACATCGGGATCCCTAGATTTAGATGTGAATCGAGTCAAGAGTTTTATCGGTATTGACTAATGTGTCATAAATTATGATTCATATTCTTGATACATGGTTTATGCTTATGCATATGATTTTATGTATTGCATGTATACGTGTTTTATACTGGGATTTATTCTCACCGGAGTTTCCGGCTGTTGTTGTGTCTGTATGTGTGCATGACAACAGGTGGGACAGGATCAGGGAGAGATTAAGAGATCAAGACTAGCGTGGAGATTTCGGGCTTAGTTGTAGATTGTTTATACAACGTTGATGTGGAATTAATAAACCCTAGTTGTATAGTTTGACTTGAGTTTGTTTGATGATGGATACTATGTAGATTCGACATTTGATCTGGTATTTCTATAAGAAGTTACATAACTTGTTGTATAGATTCATACACTTGTTTATATGCTGCGCAATTTTAAAAAAATTTTTTTGACCATATTATATAATTGATCCATTTAATCCCAAAGATAATCGAGTTAGCGTCCGGGTCCCCACATGAGTACTTAGAAAGCATCAATCGGAGGAAATCAGAAAAATCAAAAAATTTCAATGGCCAGAGATAATTTTCGATCTACTTCCGCATATTGTTTATCATGTTCATAAATATGTAGAAACATGATTTTTGAGAAAAATTCTAACATTTGGTATCAGAGCTGTGATATCTCTGCCTTGAAAATATTTGTTTTCATATCAAGAACTTTAAGAAATTGTTTTTGGAAGTTTTACATAAGAAATTTGAAATTTGAAATTTGAAGTTTGAACATAATAATATTAAGAAATTTACCTGAAAATTTTTTCGGAGAATTTTGTTGTCGGTTGTGCTTGAAGTTCTACTTTGAAGTTTTGAAAATTAAATAAATTTTTTGAGGAGAAATGAAATGAGCAATTGAAAGAAAATTATCAGAAGAAGAAAGTTTGAAGAAGATGATCAACCTTTCTGAAACAATCATGTACATGCATTGTGATAAATTAATAAGATGGATTCTCACAATGAGACCCGACCCACACGTACAAATTGAAATCAATTTCCTTCCAAAAGTGTCGGTCATTTGTCCAATAATTTCAAACTTTAACAAATTTTATTATTATATTAATAATAATTAATGTTGTGGGACCACACCAATTATTGGTGTACATTGTCGGTAACAATTTATTCATTTTTTTATTATTAATATTTTTAAAATAATAATAATAATAATAATAATAATAATAATAATAATAATAATAGTAATAATAATAAATAATGATTAATATGTTATTAATTTATATGTATAATTCGGTATACATATAGCATTTGGTTAAATAATTTGTACAAATTAAAATAATTTCAAGTTCGACGTTTAGAATTATTTTTGCATGTTAGATATAATATTATAATGTCAAATATTATGGATAAGTGTTTGATGTGTACATGCAAATTTAATATTATGTTTGCATTTATTATTGAAATTTAAAATACAAATAATATTAAAAAATAATTGGTACATCAATATTCACATTATGTTCATATTAAATTATATTAAGTTGTTTATAATTTAAAATGAACATATCAAGTAAGATGTGAATATAATATTATAAAATAAAATATTTCAGATGTTCACAAATGAACAAATAATCTTCACTTTATCATTACTCTGATAAAAGAGAAAAAGTGATGAGGATCCCACAATTTCACGTAAATGTGATCCTCACTTTATCACTAATCTGATTGAAGAGACCTACTGATGGAGAACGTATTTGTTCATATTAAGTAAAAATGTGAATACAAAGTTATTTAATGAAAAATTTTGGCTTATGAAGATTCACATAAATGTGGATAATTAAGTTGAATAATAATTATAAGGTGACGTAAGAAATCATGAACTGAGGGAGTTCTTCATAGATCGGTTTAAACTGTCTTGACTTACCACTGGTCTCCCTGAGGAATGTTGCTCTGACTAGGAGTTAGGTATTTAAAGGGCCTTAGCACTACCTATCTTTCTTGGGAGCACTCTTGGAAAATGTTGATTATGTTACTAAATAATTATTATTTAAAGTATTAAAGTAAAGCCAAAATTTTGTCCGGTGAACCGTATAGTTTTAAATAATTGAGAAATAGCCACAATATCCTTAATTATGAAAAATTATGCATTAAGTGGATTTTGATCACATAATGGACATCAATTGTAATTAATTATATAAACATAATAAATTTTACCCCACAGGGATTTCTATTATATTTATATAACTAATTATGTTAAAATATCAAATCTTATTTTTTTAATTTATCCACAGGAGTTAAGGAAAATACATCTTGATAGTTTTATCATAAAGTTACAGAAAAATCTTATTGAATTTAAATTTTAGCCCACAGGAAAATTTTATGTCACTAGATTTTTAAAACATGAATTACATTGGTAAAACATGATATTGTCTCAAAATTTTAAGCATATGATATTTTGTGCAGTTATGCAACCTGCGAGTTTTTCTGATATGAAATGTGACATTCTCGAACTAAATGCCGATAACTATAAAATATGGAAAGAAATAATTCTTCTTCAATTAGGGTGGATGTATATTGATTATGCTATACGGAAAGACGAACCATCTGCTATTACTAAAAACAGCATTCCAGATGATGTTGATCTTTACGAAAAATGGGAGCGATCTAATCGACTCTGCGTAATGTTCATAAAGACCAAAATATCTGCTGGTATGCGGGGTTCTGTCAATCAACATAATAATGTCAAAAAAATAACTAAAAGCTATTGATGGACAATTTCAATCTTCAGATAAGGCACTTGCCAGCACCTTAATTATGAAATTCTCTTTATTAAGGCTCACCAATGTGAGAGGTGTGCAAGAGCACATAATGAAAATACGGGACATAGCGGCTCGACTAAAGACACTTGAAGTGGAAATGTCTGAAACTTTTCTTGTGCACTACATTTTATGCACTATTCTACAACAATATAGACCCTTCAAAATTTCCTACAACACACATAAGGATAAATGGCCAATCAATGAATTAATGACCACGTGTGTTCAAGAGGAAGAAAGGTTGTTGATGGAAACAAGTGATAATGTCTTTACGACTACACAAGGAAAATTTAAGAAACAATCCAAAGTCAAGGGAAAAGGCAAACGAATAATTTCACCCCAACATGATATCAAGAAAGATTCCAAGTATTTCTTCTGTAAAAAGATGGGACATATGAAGAAGGATTACATTAAGTTTAAGGATTGGCCTGAAAAGAAAGGTATTCCTACTTCATTTGTCTGTTATGCATATAATATGGTTGATATGATTTATAACACATGGTGGATTGATTCTGGTTCTACAATCCATGTTACAAATATCTTGCAGGGTATGCAAAACCTAAAGAAGCCAATAGAAAATGAGCGGAGCATCTATTCAGGAAACAAGATGTCTTCTCATGTAGAGGCTATTGGGACTTGCTGCCTTATATTGTATAGTGATTTTATTTTAAAATTGGAAAAGACATTTATGTTCCTAGTTTTTCTAGGAATTTAATTTCAGTTTCAAAACATGTACATCTTGGTTATTCCTTTTAGTTTTTGGATAAATCAATATTTTTTTTTATAAATCAAATCTTATTGGAAATGGTACAATGGTTGATGGTCTTTTCTCTATTTCTTTACAAAATAATAACACCACTATGCATGTTCAAGGAGGTATTAAAAGATGTGTTATAAATGAAGATTCCTCTATATTATGGCATCGGAGATTGGGACACATCTCCATTGAGAATTAAAAGATTAGTAAATGATAGAGTACTCAGTACTTTAGATTTTACTGATTTTGAGACTTGTGTGGACTGCATTAAAGGAAAGCAGACCAATAAGTCTAAAAAAGGTGTCAAGAGGAGTACATAAATATTAGAAATCATACATTCAGATATTTGTTGTCCAGATATGGCCATGAAAAGTTTGAAATACTTTATCTCCTTCATTGATGATTATTCACGATACATGTATATCTACATGCTTCATAATAAAAATGAAGCACTAGAAGCCGTTAAGGTTTTTAAGGCTGAAGTGGAGAAGCAGTGTGGAAAACATATTAAGATCGTGAGAACTGATAGAGGTGGAGAATATTAAGGTAGATACACTGAGAATGGACATGCACCTGGTCCGTTTGCGAAGTTTCTCCAAGAACATGGGATTGTTGCTTAATATACTATGCCTGGTTCTCTGGACCAATATGGCGTTGCTGAAAGGAGAAATCGAACATTATTGGACATGGTGCAGAGCATGTTAAGTAGCTCCAAACTTCCTAAATCCTTGTGGACTGAAGCTCTTAAGACAACTGTGTATATATTAAACCGAGTTCCAACTAAGGCTGTCTCAAAGACGCCATTTGAGTTATTAAAAGATTGGAAACCGAGTTTGCAACATATACGTGTTTGGGGTTGTCCTTCTGAAATAAGAGTTTACAACCCACATGAAATGAAACTGGACCCAAGAACTATACGTGGATATTTCATTGGGTATGCCGAAAAATCCAAAGGGTACATATTCTATTATCCATCTCACAACACTAGAATTGTGGAATCAAGAAATGCAAAATTTCTTGATAATGATTTTATTAGCGAGAATGATAATTCAAATGACATAGTTCTTGAGAAATATCACATTAATTCACAATCCTCTTATTCAAATGATAGATTGGTCGATATTCACACCCCTCAAGATCAAACGGGTGTTAGGCAACCAATTATTGAAGTTCCACAAATCGCTGATGAAAATCCAGTAGATCAAGTTGTTAATAAAGAAAAACAATAAATTGTTGATCAACCAAACAACTTAAGGAGATCTACTAGAATAAGAAGATCAGCTATATCTAGTGATTATATTGTGTATTTAAAAGAATCAGACTTTAACATCAGAACCGAAATGATCCTGAAATGTTTTCACAAGCCATGAGTTGTAATGAGTCAAATTATGGTTTAATGCTGTGAAAGAAGAGGTGAATTCTATGGCAGTTAATGGAGTCTGGGATCTTGTTCAGTTGCCTGATGGTATAAAAGCCATTGGATGTAAATAGATCTTCAAAACAAAGAAAGACTCATTAGGCAACATTGAAAGGTATAAAGCAAGATTCGTTGCTAAAGGATTCACTCAGCAGGAAGGAATCGATTATAAGGAGACTTTTTCTCCTGTATCTAAGAAAGCTTCTCTCCGTATCATTCTAACATTAGTTGCACATTTTGACTTAGATTTACAACAAATGGATGTGAAAACAGCTTGTCTCAATGGAGAATTAGAAGAAGAGGTTTATATGAAACAACCTGAAAGATTCTTCTCTAGTAATTGTGAGCAATTGGTTTGTAAGCTTAAGAAATCTATATATGGATTGAAACAAGCTTCATGTCAATGGTATTTGAAATTTCATGATATTATCTCTTCATTCGGATTCGTAGGGAATATCATGGATCAATGTTTATACTAGAAGGTCAGTGGGAGTAAAATTTGTTTCATTATTCTATATGTGGATGATATATTACTTGCAACCAATGACAATAGTTTGTTATATGAGATGAAACAATTTCTCTCTAAAAAATTTGATATGAAGGATATGGGCGATGCATCTTATGTCATTGGTATTAAGATACGTAGAGACAGAATTAGAGGTATTCTAGGTCTGTCTCAAGAAACCTATATCAACAAAGTTTTAGAGAGATATCGGATGAAAGATTATTCACCAAGTACATCTCCCGTTGTGAAAGGCAATAAATTCAATTTGAGCCAATGCCCAAAGAATGATCTAGAGCGAGAACAAATGAAAAACATTCCTTATGCTTCTGCTGTCGGAAGCTTGATGTATGCTCAGGTTTGCACTAGACCTGACATTGCATTTATCGTTGGGATGTTGGGAAGATATCAGAGTAATTTGGACCATTGGAAAGCTGCAAAGAAAGTAATGAGGTACCTTCAAGGGACCAAAGATTATATGCTTATGTTCAGACGAACTGAGAATTTGGAAGTAATTGGCTACTCTGATTCAGACTACGCTGGCTGCATTGATTCACGAAAATCCATTTCAGGATATATTTTCATGCTAGCTGGTGGAGTTGTATCTTGGAGAATGTAAAGCAGATATTAACTGCTACTTCCACCACGGAAGCTGAGTTTGTAGCTTGTTTTGAAGCAACCTCACATGGTGTATGGTTGAAGAGTTTCATTTCGAGGCTTAGAATCATGGATTATATATCTAGGCCATTAAGAATATATTTTGAGAATTCAGCTGCTGTTTTTATGACTAAAAATAACAAAAATAGTAGTCGAAGCAAGCACATATACATTAAGTATTTAGCCATACGAGAACGTGTTAAATATAAGAAGTTACTTATCGAACACATTAGCACTGAATTGAAGATTGCAGATCCTTTGACTAAAGGCATGCCACCATTGAAATTGAAAGATCATACAGAAAAAATGGGACTTGGTTCTTTTATGTAATTTTGTTGTAAGAACAAATTTAATGAAACTATGATGTGATATTTTCTCATATTTGTTATGCACACATTCATTTGAGAAATACCAATAAAGTTGAACCTAGAATAAACATAGGGTTTATTCATTATGTTACTTGAGATATATAATATATTGTGATACATGGAAGATAATAATCGTTTTTAGATGACATATCGCCATGATTCATGTATTTTGTTTTCTCCTATGGTAAATTAGATATATGTGTCAAGTGGGAGAATGTAAGAAAAAAATAACACATATCAAAGGAAGAAAAAAACTTGTAGAAAATAGCGACGGCCATTGCCTACAACTTTTGACAAAACATGCGTACACAGCCTCAACTTTAGAAAATTGAGATGCGTACACGCTTCTTCTTTTGACTCTCGGCTCCCGATACACTCATCGATGGTATGAGAAACGCCTATAAATAGCAGTGATTGAGCCTCATAAGCACACACCTCATAAGAAAATATACACAATCTACAGAGTGTTTTGAGTACTTAGAAGGCATCAATCGGAGGAAATCAGAAAAATAAAAAATTTTCAATGGCCGGAGGTAATTCTCGATCTACTTTCTTATATTGTTTATCATGTTCATATATATGTAGAAACATAATTTTTGAGAAAAATTCTGACAGATCCTTCCCCGGTGGTTGGGAATTCCTTCGTTTTTTCAGTGTTTGAATGCTTTTGGTGACATCTTTGGTCCCAC
The DNA here is from genome assembly GCF_012295235.1 of Primulina huaijiensis. Classification (NCBI taxonomy): domain Eukaryota; kingdom Viridiplantae; phylum Streptophyta; class Magnoliopsida; order Lamiales; family Gesneriaceae; genus Primulina; species Primulina huaijiensis. The sequence goes on from NC_133316.1 coordinate 17,448,196, forward strand.
CAGATTTTTCAAATTGTTTGCTCTAAATTTTGTGGGCGTGCCATGAACGCAATGTACAAATTTTTCAGGTAAAAACGAAAATCTAACTTCTAAAATATCAAATGATTTGAGTCCTCGATTTTGCTGTTAATTATAGCCTCCTCGATTTGATGTGACTAACACGAATATATTACATGAAAAATGAGAGAAAAATCTTCAAATGACAAGAACATGTGGCTTAGTTACTAAGAAGGGGAAGTTGGTAAAAAATCCCCAATCAAAACATTTCTTTGGGTTCACTCCCTACCCACAAAATTGTGGTACTATGTCATACAAATTGTGGTACACTTCATGTGGAAATGTGGTACACTTCATGTGAAAATGTAGTACTAAAAAGTACCCAGGGACTGAACACAAAAAAAAAACGACGGCTGGGGACTGAAGGCCAATTTCCCGTACTAAGAAATAGAATCAACATTTTACAAATCCGACAAATGAAAATGAACGCTAAAAATTGAAATAAACTTGAAACTAATATGAACAAAGTGTTTATAGATTTGAGTTGTCTTCGTCTGATATTTTTTCAGCCCTTTTGTTCGACCAACCTTCGATCCCATGAATTTTCCAGTAGGTTATTTGGAAATTTTCAAACACAGATTCACATATTTTTTATGTTTGCAGTTTCTCTTGAAGATCTTCCATTTGAGGGTTTGGAATTTTTTTTCTTCTTCATTCAATTCGATTTTATGGCTCAAGATGAACAAAGGGGACGTGTTTTAATCCCATTTTCATTTCAGTTTTGTCTATTTTCATGTTATTAGAGCATGCTTGGTGGCCTGGATTTGTTATCTTCCAATAATTTCGACTGGAAAAATGTTTCTCTAGAACATGAAGTTCCTCTTTTGCTAATCAATTAATTATGAAAGTAAGTATTTCGTATGATTTAATGTTCATCTATAGGTTCAACATTTAACNAAATAATTATATATATTAATAAAGTGTTAAACTTTAATGTAAGTCACATGTGACTTAGCGGATAAAATTTTTGTTACTTAATCTTCAAATTATAGGTTCAATTTCTATTTTGATTTTTTTATATTTATTTTTATAATTTATATATCAAAATTATAATATCTCACTATTTTTTATAAATTACGTTTTGATCATTATTTAAATATAAATCAAATAAATTATAAAAATAATACGACGTCGGTATAATAATTAATACAGGTAACCAAACCATTTGGATTGAAATTTAGATGAGCTGACCAAAATAAAAAGACGCCGCGAATTAGGGGGCCGATACACGGAGGAAGTAAATAACTGTAGCGGAGGAGGGATTCGGATCCGCCGAGGCAGCGTAGCGGAGTAGTGACACCACCGCAGCCATGGTTAGTTTTCATCGATCGTCATCTAGCCTAATTATCCCCTTTTAGGAGTTCTGATTTCCTGATTTGCTTGTGTATCATACGTATCTCAAATAGAAATGAAATCCCTAGACTGCCATGGATGTGATTTGTTTTTCGTGAGCGATCAAATTCGCCTTGTCATTTTAGCTGTGTATTTTGATGGATCCCATTTGCTTCCGTTCAGATCGCTATTTGTTGAACATGTTATGCCTCTGACATTGGTCTCACTGAAAATAATTGGATAATTGGGAGAGATTATGGGAGTATGTACTATAGATTTATGCAGTTTAAGAATTTCAATTGAAATGTTCTAGTTGCACCTGAATGACCTGATGAATCAGCATATTGTAAAGACTGAGCTCTTCAGGTAAAATTTAAGTCCAAGAGAAGTTACGTTTTGATGCCCGTGAAGATATAATGTATCTGCGGTGTTTGTCTCTAATATTCAGTATGTTTTCCAAGTCAGAATTTGGTAGTAGTAGGATGTTTCCATCATCTATTACGGCGGTGAGAAGTTTCCTTAAGGGACCGATATCCTTGAGGTAGTGCAAAGACTCTATACTTGGCTTTTACACAAAAGCTTTATGGTATCAACTCTGAATCTGTTTTTCCTCAATTCTGAATTATACATCAAACTGCTTCTGTTTAACAAGTGATTGGAGATATGGTAATTTTCACTTTGATACTAATCTGTTATTTCTGTATCTATGTTCACACAGAGTTGATAAGCTATCAAGTGTCATATTATTTCAGATTCAATTTGTTCTTCTTATTAGCCGGCAAGGGAAAGTGAGGTTGACTAAGTGGTATTCGCCTTATTCTCAAAAAGAAAGAACAAAGGTATAGTGGTTTCCTTCTCCATTTCATGATTTGATGAAGAATTTTTTGTTCTACTGATCAGCCGTGTTCTTTTTCTCAATTATCTGTTTTTTATGCTTTGACTTATTGGATTGGGTGAAAACATGGAATTATCATAAAGAGACTTTTCTATCTTGGTGGATTATCTAATTCCTTAAAATTAATTAATTTTTTTTAAGTACATTGCATTTTAAAACTTTTTTCTTTCGATATAAAGGTAATCCGGGAGCTTAGTGGCTTGATCCTAACTCGAGGTCCCAAACTATGCAATTTTGTGGAGTGGAGAGGATACAAAGTTGTTTACAAAAGGTTAGTAACCTTTATTTTAACTCAGCCTTGCGAGAGATTCGATTTATTACCGGGAAAAAAACATCCAGCCTTCTCTTCAGTGGTTTGGGTATTTAATTTTTTGCATCTTTTGCTAATTCTGCAGATATGCAAGCCTTTATTTCTGCATGTGCATTGACCAGAATGATAATGAATTGGAGGTCCTTGAAATTATCCATCACTTTGTGGAGATTCTAGACCGCTACTTTGGAAGTGTGAGACTTGATATGATTTGATCATGTATTAATTTTTGTCGTTATAAATCTGATCTTACATTGAATCAAAATTTATCTTGTTTCTTTAGGTGTGTGAACTGGATTTGATCTTTAATTTCCATAAGGTATGGTTTCCTGTCCCATTTGCTTATAAAATCTTGATAGGTTTTTTCGTATTTATGCATTATCGGTTGAAGTTCTTATAATGGAGTTAATACAGTAGGTTGAGAATGTTATTTTAACTTAGGCAAACTTGTTGGATGATTTGAGGTGGCCGAAATCGTTTGGTGATTCCTTTAGGTGTTATGGCATGAACTGTCGTCGTCATGCTTTGTTGGGCTCCAGGCATCATAGCACATTCCTATTAGTTGCGGGGTCGGCTACATGGATATTAGTTCTCCAAACTAAGTGATTTTCCTACATAGCATCTCTTAAACTAATATATAAGATATCCTCCTTAACCATTACCATTTTTATCCAAATTTTCAATGACCTATCCCTCTTTCTACTCTTTCTATTAACCTATCAATCTAAGATGTGTCGGATTGGGGTCATGTTTGGTCTTCTCTTCACATGACCAAACCATGTTAGACGTCTTTCTCTAATCTTATCCTCAATGAGGCTACACCTAAATATCTCATAATTCTTTCATTCCTAATTCTATCATTACACATTTTTCCTCGCATCCATCATAACACACACATCTCTGCTACTGTTATCTCATGCATATGTAGTCCTGTAGTAGCCCAATACTACGATCCATAAAGCATAGTTGGTCGAACAATAGTCTTGTGACAATTTCCTTTCAATCTCTCAGACATCATTCTATCGAATAAGATTTCTGATGTCATCATCTATTTCATCCAACTCGCTTTAATCATATGGTCTATGTGCTCTCTAATTTCACATGTCTTTTGGATAATAGATCCTAAATGGCGAAAAGCTTCACACTCTGAGATTTCTCGACCTTCAATCTCAATTGGGCTACCTATTCGTCTAGATTCAGAACCAAAGTTACAAGCTAAATGTTCTGTTTTTGAGTCACTAATTCTAAAATATTTACTCTCAAGAACTTCACGTCATCTATCTGATTTTTTATTTACACCTTTATTTTCGTCTATCAGGACAATAGTCTCGTCAGCTCATCCTTAACCAAAGCACAGAGGTAATGGTTTAAAGCCAATCCTTGATGAAGTCCTACTGCCGCAAAAAATTCACATGACATCCTTCCAATAGACCCTAGTTACGACTTCATACATATCTTTGATGATCTCGATGTAGCATTGAAGCACATGCTTCCTTCTAAGTATCCACCAAATTAATTTTCTAAGCACTCTATCATAGGTTTCTCTAAGTCGATAAATACCATATGCATGCTCTTCTGTTGTTCTCTATATTTCTGAAAATAGCTTCCATTATGGACTTACCGGGAATAAAACCTAATTGGTTCTATGGTACCCACGCTTATCTGTCCTGAAACAAAAGAGCCTGTCTCTGCTCCTTTCCTGGCTAGGTTGGCTCAGAACTGTGTCTGAATGGGCTTTTCTTGGTCAGGGTGGGGCCATCTGATTGCAAGCATTTGATTCTTCTGATTTCTAATTTTGAAAAATATATTGTTTTTTCCTTGGTTCAGCTTGACTTTGTGAAGGTAGTGAAATTATTTTTACATATATTTGAAATCTTGATGGCCTATCGGATAGGATGATGAAGAAACCAATTTAATAATCTATAGTAAGAATCAGTAAATTACTTTTCGTAGATATTATTTGGGGAATTATATAATGGTGTAATTTAAGATTTTGAATGACCAGACATTGCAACAAATTCATTTTTCCCTCTATTTTGCTATTTTTATGCCATGCAGTTTTGCAACCGGATTGCACAAAGTTTTATTTCATATTTTATAAATTAATTCACTTGTTTCCTATGATCCTCTATTTGACGAAGACCTCCAAATAGTCTTACCTTTGATATCTTGACAATGTGGATCTGAACATGGTTTTAGTTTAAGTAGTGCAATTGTCCTACTCCATCACTCGTTTATTCAAACCGATTTATGGAATTTTTTCCTGTAATTTAAAGATTTCTTCCGAACGCATCGACAGGCCTATTACATCTTGGATGAAGTTCTAATAGCTGGTGAACTTCAAGAGTCGAGCAAGAAAACTGTTGCACGCCTAATAGCTGCTCAGGTGAGCAATTTATAGTTTGTGGTGCATTCCATTCAAAAGTACACTGCTCAATCATCGGTAATTTGTTTGTAGGATTCTCTGGTGGAGGCGGCTAAGGAGCAAGCAAGTTCTATAAGTAACATGATTGCCCAGGCGACAAAATGAAATGCGAGTAGTATAAATGCTTCGTTTTGTACATTTTGGTTTCATTGCTGTTGTATCAGAGTTGCACATGACCTATATAACTTAGCGTTTACCGATAACTCGATCTGCTGTACTGAGCGTTTGCTTTCCTTGATCTATGTTGTATTGGTCTTCAGGACCCTATCATTCTTTGCTTCTCTTTCTTTCATCTCCAAGTATGATCTTACCTCTAACTGAGCAAATATTTCATTAGTGCATCCAAAAATATAACGTGAACACTTCATATCATCTGGTGTATGACATGTTTTTGGACGTTCGATTTGTCAATTAAATGTGTGAAATGTGAAGGTAGAATGATTTCTCGAGCGATGTCTGGACTCTAAGACTCTACTTATCAACTATGTATCTCACGATTCAAAAAATCATGATGATAATAATTTCTATATACATATTTGGGTTATTAATTTCTTATTTATTTTGCAATTGACTCCTCCTGCCAGTGCCTTCTCATCTTTCCCGGCAAAAAATACATTGTTCCTACAAATACATCATCGTCAAATACAATTTCAGAATTTGAAACTCTTGTATTTTTTGTCACTTTAAACCAAACAAAAATTTCTAACGTTATTCACAAAAAAAGCTAACAAGAAATTTTTTTTAAAACAGGAAAAACAAGAAAACCCAACAAACGCAACCAGTAGTTCAACATTAGTCCGTGGTGTCCAGCACAGTATACCCAGTAATTCAAGAAAACTGTCATAAAACCTGCGCATACATTCTCTTTTCCCTGGGGGAGGATCAAATTCAACGTACGCCCCAAAACCCGCCGAGGACGAAACTCACGAACGTTGAGGCTGTACATACGATTTGATTATCAACAAATTATCTCATCTCTTCAATGTCATCATAATGATTCAGCTCTATTTATATATTGTGACTGAACCAGCCCAATCAGGCGCAGGGAAGAGCCAAACAACTTCAGGAGATGTTATAAATCAACGACGCATACATGGGAAGATTCAAGAAAAATCCAGCAGACTGAAGTTTATCATGTTATCTCTCAGTTTGTTAGGATTTGAATAAAATTTAGGCCCAGAACTTGATCCCAAACACGTAGCATTATATGTCGTAGCCTCTCTTCGTACTTATACACGATGGACATAAATACACAGATGACAGTCTTCGCTACCCAATCTTCTATCGACTCTGACACCAACTTCATGACCATTTTCATCATCAACATCACCATCGACTCCGTCAAAGTCCTGTCAAGTATAAATTTATTCAAGCATTAATCTAAATTTACACGAAATATATTTTAGATTACACAGAAACGCCGGTCGATTGTATTTGAATGATATCGAACTTTAAATGTGCTGAAATCGCTGGGACAAGCTAACTACACATTTAAAAAGAAAATCATGCCTTCAAAATGTAGGTTATAATCTTGTGATCGTCTTTAAATTTACATAATCCAAATGTTCGTGGCATACTCCCAAGAGATGACGAATATTTCTAGCATACTTGCACCGTTGTGCAAGATAGTTTTGAGTAGAAATAGCATACTTTTAAAAGCTTGCACATAGTTGAATTAATCCATACCTACTGCACTATATACCTAAGCAAAAGCATACCTCAACACTGTATCACCACATATAAAGTATCAAATATCAAGAAATACTTGTCACAATTCTTATGTGAAGTGTTTTTCTTCTTCTTCTTTTTTTTTTGGAAAGTTGCATTTCCGATTTTATATATTTTATTTTTTACGATTTTTGTTCTCTATATTGTCAAACTTTACATAGTCTGCTATCTTTGTTTTTATGACAATTTTAGTCATTTTCTCCGACTTGACAGTGATGTGGCCTTGATGCAGCACCGATGTGGCAATGACGTATATAGTGGCATATCAGTAATGTCAATGAAAAATTACTAAAATTGCCAAAAATCGAAAGATATAGGACTACAACTGAAATTTCATAACATAGATGACCAAAAATCGAAAAGAAGCAAATATACAGGACCAAACTTGCAATTTTCCTTTTTTCTTTGAGAAAAATAATCCCCCCACTTATGTGCTGTTGTGACTAGAATCCAAAATATTTCAAAGACAATAGACTTCAATATGAAAATACCAGAAGTTTATTTTCAAGAGAGAGGCCGTTTATATCCAGAAAACATGATTTTATACTTTAGTTAATAACCAGAAGAAAAAAACTTGAAAAATAATAATCATGGATTTTATTATAATTAAGACTTACTAGCGTGCACAGTTTTTCTAAAGAAGTACTTTAATGTGAAAGGTGGAGCCATGAATAAAGGTAAAACAATAGATGAATACCAGATTAGAGAACATGTCTGCTTCATGAGGTAGTAGGATACCACAACAACAAAAGTGCCGATGAAGCACATCAAGATCAATCCACCAACGCGATTAATGTTCCTATCCCTCACCGAAATTTGAATCACTTGAGATTCACTCGCTTCAATGTTGGACCCTGGTTCATCGACCTGTCATAAGGGAAAAATTTGTAGCTCGGTTCATGGTTTGTCAACTCCCTAGTCTCGCATGCAGCAGAATGTGAACAGAAGGTCAAATTCCATCAAGTGAAGGGGACAGTTATTGGACAACAGATAATATGGTGTGGAATGGATGGAACGAATTGTAAAATGGGATAGGAAACGTACAGATTGTTTGTGGTAACTTGTATTACGGTATATTTTATAACGCATTACATTATTTTTTTAAATTTAACTTTCGCGTCGGATAGAATAATCTATTACGATGTGTGGTTATGCATTCTATAGTAGTTCATAGTTTAAAACAATTGACACTTCGCCAGAGTTAAATTTTTGAACTCTAACCAGATAAAACTTCAATGTGAATACACTAGAATTTGATGATGAATTGTTAACTAATGAATTATGGTTTCATGTATATAAATATTTCCAAGAGCATTATGCAGATCTAATGAAATGGGGAAAGAGCAAGATGATTTTCGACTGTAAATCCTTGTGCTGATTTTTGACAACAGAGTTGGTGACCTGCAGGAACGCCGGAAAAAGTGCGCTTAACATATATACTAGTTTTGTTGAGTGTTTTCAATATGAGAAACTTTGTTATTAAAAAAAATATTTATAATTTTTGGTTTTGATAAGAAATTAGATTGTTCCTAAGCAAACTTATTCAGCCCGCCCTATAAATTACTACACATCAAGGAGCATGAGAAAAGAGTTGTCTAAACTTCAATTAACCTCGGATGTTGCCAAAGATTCTCTCAAGTTGTGATCATCAAGGGTTGCAACTTGAGCTTGTAGTAAAGTGTAAACCACTTGAAGTTTGCTCTCTTCAATCATATGAGCTACCGCCGTATTGAACTACAAAATGAACAGTTTAAAGATTGTTATATCTTGTGACCCCAGTTTATATAAAGCGACATGATTTTCAATTTTGGGATGAAATATGATGCTTAGCATCATCTCAAATCACCAGTTTTGAAATAACATTTCACAGACATAACTACATATATGAAATACAAAGTAGAGCACCAATTTCAAACAGAAGATTTTGAATGTTAAAGCATGAGACAAAATGAGCATGGGAGTAAAGATGTAAATTACGACTCTATCAGAATGGTATGAACTCAAATTATAGATACCAAATTTGGGGCATCTGCTCTGGTTGTACCAGGCCTTGCAAGAACACTTTGAATCTTGAATATGTCCCTGCCCTTCCAAGTCTGCAAGCTGGTAGGAGCCCTCCTTGGAGCTTGCGTTTTCACTACAGAATCAGTGTTTTAATTTTGAGTTTCGATTGAAGAACTTTTATGGATCTTTAAATCTTTTCGCAATAACTATCATAATAGTAAAACCAGATGTCAACAATTCTAGGGGATAAGTAGGACTAAACCAACCACCTTAACTGAAAAAAAAAAATAATAATAATAAAAATTTAAGATCTAACCATTCTAAAGATATAAATTTTCATCTCCCATAACATATAATATCCTTAGAAGGTAAAAGCCAAAAGAAGTCGTGTGGAAAAATTAAAACCACCTGTAACCTCACAAGATCCCCCTGGAGGAAGAACTTCGATCCACGGCTGAACACCATACCGTCTCCGCTTTGTGCATAGAACCTGAATTTTTATGAGAAAGGGGAGCAGATGGTAAGACAATGATGGCTTGAAGCTCATCTGGTATCAACGACCCAAGTTTGGTACGAGGCATCGGATTTAGACTAAATTGTAACAAACTCTTCCTCAACTCAACAAAAAAACTAGAACAGGTAAAAAAAACTTCATTTAGGTCCCCTGTGTATGCGAGTGTGTATCATATCTATCCGAGTATCAAAATTATCATACAACGATTAAAGATTATATTTGTTAATCATTTGAGAGTAGGTATCTTGTCAGACGGTCTCACGAATCTTTATCTACGGGTTAACCCTACCGATATTCACAATAAAAAGTAATAATTTTTCATGGATGACCCAAATAAGAGATTTTTCTCACAAAATACGACCCGTGAGACCGTCTCACACAAGTTTTTGCCATCATTTAAATAAGACTAAATCGATTATCTATAATAGTTATACAAACAATATTTAGATGACTAAAATTAATCAAAAGTAGATAGTTATAGGGCCAAGATTAATACTCCACTAAATAAAGTACTAAAATCCATTATTAACAAATAGAGACAAGATATTCCCAAAAAAAAACAAACAAAATACAACCTCGTACGCATGGGACCTAAATTTAACTTTGGAAAGACACCTTTAATCATGATTGTGATCAAGGTGGTGACACAATAAAGCACATATATGTTAATTTTTCTTTTTTCGCAAGAAATTTAAATTTTATAGAAAATGATAAACAATGGATTCAATAATCGACTGAAATCACCGACATTGATCATCACCTTAAAAGCGACATGATTTTCAGTGGTATTCCGCAATTTGATCGAAGAAGATAGCTGCTTGTTTCCCTCAACTGACGAAAACCAAAAACAAGAATAGGTAAAACCAAATCCAGAGCCAGCTGATCGAGTCAAGTTCAATCGAAAAACTTACCCCGAAACAGCAGCTCGGAAGTTTCGGAATCCAGCAACAAAGCCATGCCGCTTAATCCTCAATCCCAGTTCAAAACCAGCAATTTCATCAACTGGGGGGAAGTGAAAATCCGTGGCTACCTCGGCTGGTCTGGGCTTCGAATTTGTGGGAAATGTATGTTCAAACTTGTGAAATAAGCAAGTGCATGGAGCGATCGATGGGACGGAAATGGGTACTTATCAAATTCTTTGACGGAAACCGGATTTTTGATTCCGTTGACTTTTCAATGATTGTCTGTGGTCTCCCGTAAAACTGCGTGTCTCTAGCGCGTGTATCTATTTGTTTCTTTCCCAATGGTAAAAAGTCCAAATAAAGCATGTCATGTGAGGTATGTATACACGAGGACCCATGTAAATTTTAGTGGGGTGTATTCAATGTAGAGGTTTAATGATTTTTAATGATTTTTTTTAAATGATAGATTTTCGTGAATTTGGTATATTTTTATTGACTCTTATGGAATCTTGNAAACAACGAACGGAACACAGAAAGAAATACATAGAAATCATAATATTTTTTTTATCAAATCATTAATGATTCAAGAGTTGAATCATACCTCTGAAATTCGAGGAACCCTAGACTTATCTTTAGAGAGGAGAAAATCGTGGTCTTTGAATGAAGAAGAGAGATATATGGGTGAGAAAGATATTTTATTTGATTAAAAGTCTACCAAAATCTTTGGGGTGAATAGAAGACAATTTTTAAGTTTCTATAGTTGTACCTAGAGTTTTAAGGTTTGTACATAAAGAATTATATAAGAATCATTGTAAATCTATAGAAATATTGGATACCAATAGATTTTTATAGATTTTTAAAAAGTTAAGATTGAATACCACTAGATTTTTTAATACTCTATAAAAATCTAATTTTAATACCACTAAACTTTTATAGAGTTTATAAAAGTCTATGTTAAATACCTCTATACTTTTAAACTCTACAAAAGTCAATAAAAGTAATTAAATTTCCAAGATTGAATACATCCCCCTTACTAACAAGTATCACCATCCACTAGATGGTCAATCATTTTTTTAAACACTTCCAATATTGTGACCGGGCACGCGTTGTATGTGTTATTATTATTTTTAATTTGATCAAATAATACTAAACAATTAACACGAAATTATTTTCAATTTAGAAGAGTCGTTCGATTTAAAAATGAAGTTTTATTTAGGTTTTTCTATGTAAAATATGAGGTGACTTGATGAGGTTTTTAGTAGGGTAATTATGAAATTAAATATTTTGGTGTCCTCTAAGGTAGTTACTCTAAAGATCTCACACTTAATAATAATAATAATAATAATATATAATGAAAAGAAGAGGGAATTATGCCAAAACTTCCTACAGTTGTTGTCAAACATCAATACAATTGGTATCTAAGTTTCAAACATCTGAACTATGGTTATAATAGATGTTCATCAAGTCTACTTATAACTTGAGTTTTTGTTTACGGCCTTAATTCACCAATTTATAGGTCAAGAACTCTTACGCGTTATTTACTGTCTCTGTTGAGTGTCGAGTAAATTTTATTATTCTAATGTCAATTTCTAGGGGTGTTGAATAAACGTTAAGACCGAAAAAACTGATCAGAATTTTGATTTTTATGGTTCGGTTTTAAACTACTTTCGGCTAGTTCTGGTTTTGGTTTTTCGAAAATTTCGGTTTACAAAATTAAAAACCATAAAAACCGAACGGACTATTTTATATATGATAAATAATAAAATAGTCAAAAAAAGTAATTTATTATTTTCTTCATAAACTATTCATGTTCATGTTTTCTTTTGTCATTTCCAATGTTTCTCATGTGATAATTTATCTTTTTAGTTAGTTTTATGAATTATGATGTTTTTGGTTTTATCTAATTTTTGGTGGTATATTTGAAGATGATTATGTGTAGATGGTCGGAAGATATTATCAAAATTAAATCGTGCCCATTATTGGTGGGTTTTTTTTTTAAAATAATATTTTAAGCATTTATTTGTTTCAATTCGGAACATTAATAAGATGAGGTGGACATAATGGAACATGTTAAATTGCTATTTTGTAAAATAAATTACAAGCTACTTGTTTGATTATTTATTATGAATTTTGATTATATTTGTTTTAAATTGTTTATTTTATTTAATATTGAAACTTTGGTACTTTTAAATATTTTTAAAAAGTATTGAAATGTTTACACGTAATTCATCATTAGTAAAATATGCAACTTGATATATAACTAAATTTATTTCTCAAGCGGTATTAAATCAAAACGAAATGTAAAAAAACGAACCAAACCGGAAAAAAATGATTTGGTTTCAGATTATGAATTTGAAAATTCGAATAGTAATTTATTAAAACCGAACCAAATCGGCTATTGAACACCCCTACTTATTTCGAGACCCCTTATAGAAATCAAAAATCAAAATAATTTAATCAATTTTTATGGTTCTCTTTTAATGACCTCAAAAGAAATTATAGGTCTCTCGAACTCCACAAAAAATCATAAGTTGTGTTTTCCTATGTTTCTATTCAAAATCTCATCTCTCAAGTGACATATTTCGGATAAATTTAGCATCCAGTTTGTGATCTAAATTATAAAAACAAAAAATATTAGACAAAACAAACATAAATTTCAAATCAAATTATGTCAATATCTAGAAACAACCAATAAGTTTACAATTAATTAATTAAACACATAAGCATGCTCAACAATCTCATTATAAAATCAAGGAAAATAATAAAAAGTCACAAAGTGAAAGAATATTCAACTATCACTTGTCATCCAATCTTTTTGTTTGCCTTTTTTTTTTCTCCCTCTTGTGGTTCTTGACTAAGTACTCCATTTTCTATAGAAAATCGTTGTGTCCTCGGTGAAATGGGTTGGGTTCAAGCCCAATTTTTTTTTTCTTCCTGATTTGTAACATTTTTCTATATTTACCTCTAAAGCATCGGTATAGCCCTATTTGAATTCTTGTTATCATGGGATGTTGTTGGAGAACAACCAATGAAAGGATTGTGTATGATCAAACGTTAGTCATTTTATTAAAATTTATAATCAGTTAAAACGATGTAACTTAAATCTTTTAAATTGTATAACAGCTCATACATCATGTGTTGATCACTCTCTTAATATGATCAATTATCTCACCACAACAATCTTCCTCTTAATAATTCCACAAATTGAAAGTTTAAGGGATTTCTGCAAAAGAGCCATAGTGTTGGCAGCTTCGCAATTGCGTCTCTGAACAACGGTGTGCGAAAAAGGGATGAATGTGTCATGGAGTCGCCTGCGAGCGAGCACGGTGTCTGGAAAGACAAAGTTGTGTGTTTATCCTCGAGTAGAACGGCCAGTAAATGCATGCCGTCGCCATACAAGAGGGATGGCGGGGAAAAGGCGGTCCTGTTTGCCTTGCAGACATTATCTAGACGGTTTTTTTGCTAATGTAAATAAATAAGTTGAGCAAAAATTTTCACCCTTTTTAAGATCATTTGTTTGTATAAATTTGGATGTTTTTTAATTTATCATTTCATTTCTTGATTTTATTGCAGTATTTTACTGAGTATTATTTATTCACATACGTAGGAGGATGAATCTATTTTAAGAAATTAAATTTTATATACAGTTTTTTATTATTATTCAAAAACATAAAAGGGAAAAATCTGTATATAAAACACGAGTTAATGGTTTTTATACCTGTCTCCCAAAGTATCACCCACTTTCTCCCAGTGAGCCTTCCCTCTGTTTACAAGATGGCATTCCATTTCAAAGAAATCATCAATGATATATAACAACACATAATTTCAAGTGACGGTCAGTGCACATCTGTTGCATACTTGGAGGAGAGTGTTGAGAATCAGATTACCCTTTTCCTTTTATCAACTAGGATGTAATCAATTCAAACGCGTACAACGAAGGGTAAGAGCACTTGCTCACAGTTGTGTCCGATTCGGGCTTGAATTTAGGTCGGTGGTCAATGGAGTCTCTGAAGCAAGTTTTCCACCCTTATTTTTTGTTGTGTCGAGCTCAACGACTCCGTCTGCATGATTGTGTTTGCAACAAGAATAACAATAGAAGGAGAGATAGCATTCACCTACATAGTACAGTGTTCTTCAGTTAAGAGAAGGGGGGTGGGGGGACTCAAATGTCAAAGAAGACGCCATTAGGCAACAAAACATGTAGTTCTTAAAAAGATGCATACCCAAACACGACCATTCAAACCAACTGCAATCTCAAAGGCAAGCTTCTTCCCAAGCGTTTAGAGAACTGGGCATGTTGGAGATTTCAGCAACCTGAAATGGTAGTTAAGAGAAAACTGACTAAATAAAGAAATCGCCGGCTCTGTTCTGTCTATAGATGAAGCAAGAATCGTTCATTAACTGAATACAAAGACACAAGTGGAAAAAAAGACAATCATACATTCTCGATAATCCGGTTGATGATTCAAACGAGAATCCATCTTTAAGAGGACCATATTCTGCTGCTTTCCCACTGACTATAGAATTCAAAAGGAAAGAAAAGATTATTTACACAGATAACTTAAACCATATCTTTGTAAACTCAAAACTTGCATACTCAAACGTAAGTCTAAGCATAAACAGTAAAAAAAGGTAAAAATATCAACCATCCATGCATGATAACTCTGGGTTCATGCCAATGTTTGGCTTGAAAACACGGACATACAACAAAGTACCCATCTGCAGGCAATAAAAAGTTTCCCACGAGTAAGAATTACACTTATGTGTTAAAAAAGGGCATATTAGCATAGAATCATAACAACGATAAATGAGCACAGAACAACCAGCTTCTTTGAATATTTTTCAAGAATATAGTATGCAACATGATGCATAAAGTTATGAGTGCAGAAAACCACTTGTTCATCACAAGCATGATCTCAGTATCTACAGCTTACAGATGATGAAGTGTTGAAGGAATGCAAAATGGAATAACTGGTTCAATCCGTTTAGAGCTTTAAAAAGTCGACAATCATTTAAAAAGTCGACAATCATGTGTTACAAAGAATCACATCAAGAACGAGAAAAAACATACACAACATAAACTTACGTTAAACTTAGGAATGTTCCTCCTGGTTCCACCTTCAAAAGCAAGCACTGGCAAATATGCCACTGTTGGACCTTTTATATCCACAAGAAAATTCTGTCTCAAATAAACAAAGATAGGTGAGCCCCCACACAATATAATAATACACATATTGTCAAATTATATCAAGATAATCTATATTAAAAAGATAGGCGCGCGAATAGAAAATCATTCTGCTCATAAACTTGTAAAAGGAACGAAAGAAAAGCAACAACTGATTCCTTTCAATCAAGTGGTACATTTGGAGAACTAAAACAACCAGTCTTATTTTAAGTTTTTCAAATAAGCATCAGCATGACAAAAGAATTTGAAACATATAAGCAACTGATGTGTGTAAAGTCCTTTTCTTTAACTAGGAAGAATGCAGTATGATACCCCATGGATGAGCCCATCGAGATCCGGCCCATATCTAGGGCCCACAGGTGAAGGGCCCATGACGAGCCCAGGCATCCCCCTATAAATACCAGGTTTGAGCGTTCAGTTGAATTATTCACTATATTGTTTTCAGCAGCGCCCTTAGCTGCTCCCCCCATATATCCTCAGTCTCTGACTTGAGCGTCGGAGGGGCTACGCCAGGACACCCTCCTGGCCCCCTTCTAACGGTCTTTTTCTTGATTTCAGTCTCAGGGTGATCTTAAAGCCCACGTCTGAACTAGTGACGCTCGTTGGGATCGGACACGAAATTTCCCGTGAGTATCACTTGGCGCCGTCTGTGGGAATACTTGAGTTGAGACGTAGAGATGGTAGGCAGGAAAGGAAGTAGAAGGGCTACCTCAGCATCATCGCGTCCTCAGAGGGGACCCGAACAGTCTCATGTTGAGACAAGACATGAACAACCGCGTCTTGAGACGAGACATGAACAACCTCGTCAAGAGACAAGAACCGAGCAGCCCCTTCACGAGACAAGGGTCGAGCAAACCCGTCCCAATGAGAACGTGGGGAACTTAACCCTAGAGCAGTTGGGCCAATTTATCACCCGGACAGTGGATGAGGCCATGAAAAGAAATCAAGAGTCTGTGTTTGTAGAGGAGCAGGCCGCCCGTCAGGAACGTGAGGAAAATGTTGAAATCCACCAGAGCAGGGTGGAGGAGACGCAACCCCTCCCAACTGGGGAGATTAGTGAGATGGGGGAGATGTGGAAGGAGATACGGAGGTTGAGGGAGCAGGTAGGAAGCAGAGCGCCGGTACCCAAGAGAGGAAGCCCTTTTTCACTAGCCATCTTGGAGGAAGGGCTTCCTCTGAATTTCCGACAATCTAACATTGGTGAGTATGACGGACATACTGACCCTGAGGAACACTTGGGGAGATTTGAAAATGCAGCTTTGTTGCACCAATATTCAGATGGAGTTAGGTGCAGGGTGTTTCTGGGCACGTTGGTGAGGTCAGCCCAGCAGTGGTTTAACACCCTGCAGCCCAACTCCATACGTTCTTTTGAGGACTTTTCAGCTGCATTCTTGCACCGATTTGCTAGCAGTAAGAGGCACCAAAAAAATTATTTGAGCCTGTTCGTGATGAAACAACAGGAGTCTGAGACTTTGCGAGAATTTGTCCAGCGTTTTAACAATGCAGCGCTGGAGATACCATCAGCTACCCCGGACATCATGATAAGTGCCTTCACCCAAGGCTTGAGAGGAGGGGAGTTTTTTAAATCACTGGTCAAGAAACCTCCGTCGACCTATGATGACTTGCTGGCTCGGGCGGAAAAGTATGTAAATCTAGAGGATGCCCAACGGTATAGAAGGATGGAGCAGCGGCCCGGGGGAAGTAGGATGGAGGGGGGAGAGAGAGGAGGTAGGAAGAGAGGTTCAGGGGAGAAGGAGGAGGACAGAAATAGAAGTAGAGGACAATTCTCATCACATGTTCCTCTAAACAGGAATCGCGATAAGGTAATGGAGGTGAGGGAGCCAGAGGGAAGGTGGGAGAAGTCGCAGAGAGCGGAGGGCGGTGTTAGGATGCCTCCGGCGGACAAACGAGAGGCATCCTCATCCGGGGACCGACCGAAGCCTCGCCCATCTCCTAGGCGAGGTCGAGGTCCTCCTTGGATCAACCAGAGGGTCGGAGAGCCGAGAAGAGAAGGGCGGGGTCAAGATGTTCCTCGGGAACCTGTCGAGCCGAGGAGGAGAGCAGATGAAGATAACCACCCCACGAGAGGAATGATTCACATGATCTCGGGGGGTGCTACTGATGGAGACTCTGGGCGAGCTCGGAAAGCACACGGGAGGAGG